>NW_006711152.1:0-205694 GCF_000167675.1 Trichoderma reesei QM6a
TTTTACAAGGTTTTATATATGACTATATTATTATCCTTTTAGTATTTTATTTATTAAAAACTTATTTTATTAAGTAAAGTTTATTTTTATTAAGTTAAGGTATTATATATTTATTATATTATTCTTATAGCTAATATAATTAAGGTATAAGGGTATTTAGGCATTCTTATCCTTTTTAACTTTATACTTCTAGTACTAATAGTATCCTTCTTTTAATATATACTAATTAGTTAGTTTATAATACTTTTTAATATCTTTTTAACTTACTTTTTTTTTCTTATTTATTTATTATCCTCTTATATAGGTTTTAAAGTTATATCCTTACTGCTATAAGTTTTAAATTATAGCTACTAGTTCTTATTATTAGTCCTTATATTATTAGCATTAGTTAGAATTATATAAAGTAAATTTTTCTTATTTATAATTTAGTAGTTTCTGTATTTTATACTATATTATAACCTTATATTTTAAATATATTTTATAATAGTACTTATTATAATTTAATATATTAGTCTTTTTATAATTTTTAATAAATAGGTTAAGTTTAAGCTAAGTCTATTTTTATTTTAGAAATTATTATGCTATTATAAGTATATAGTATAGCCTTAGTATCTATATATTTTAAAGGTTAATTATAACCTTTATTAGTTCTTTTTTAAAATTTTTATATATATTAATATCTTTTTATATTATTTTATTAATATCCTTTTATATAAGAATCTTTTTTATAAATCCTCTTTTAGTTAATTTACTATATGCTAGGGATTTATTATATTCTGTAATTTTATTAATTAAAGGGTAAAGCAGAGTCTTAAAAGAGATCTTTAATTTAAAAGTATTAAATTAATATTTATAGTTATATTCTGTATTATTAAGATTTTATAATCTGTATTTTTTATAAGGTTCTTTTTTTATTTATTATTTAAATTATTTCTATTTAGTAAATTCTTTATATTTATAGTAAATATAAATATCCTTAGTTTTAATTATATTAAAGTTTAAAATTCTATTATTTTTAAATTTCTTATTTATTAGCTAAGTAGTAAAAGTGTTAATGCTTTTTTTATTTTTAGGTTTTTTTAAGAAATAACCTAATCCTTTTTTATTATTAAGGTAGATTTTATATATATTATTATAATATACTATTTAGCTAAAATATTTATAATTTATAGTAAGTGTTATTATATTAATATTTTTCTTATTTTATAGTTTTAAAATAAGTAACTATTTTTTACTATTATTCTTTTAAAAGCTATAGTAGTATTTCTTAATATATCCCTTTTTCTTATAGTTATAGCATTTAATATTCTATTTATTTTATTTTTTCTAGTTAATAGTATTAAGGTTTATTAGTCTAGGTTTTTTATTATTATATATTATAAAGTTATGCTTTTTTTTATAATTTATTATATTTCCTTATTAAAATGCTTTTTAATTATTATATTTTTCTGCGCTTTATTCCTTTTATTATTTATATAATTAATTATTAATTTAAATAGCTTTTTTAAAAAAGGCTTTAAATATTTTAAAGAGTTTATTTTATATAAGTTTATCCTTTACTTTAAATTTTAGCCCTTAATAGTAAAGGACTTTTTTTAATATATTATTTATATTTATTTTAGCACTAATTTAAATAAATTCTATAATAAACTTTAAGCATAACCCTTTCTGCTTAAAGTTAAAGAGCTAATTCTTAGCTTCTTTCTTTTTATTTATAGCTTTAAAAATATCCTTAACTTATTATTTAAAGTGCTTATAGCTATTATATATTACTATAGTATTTACTTTATATATATTAATATTATTAATAATAGCTTTAAAATCCTATTAATAAAGTTTAAACTAGTCTTTAATAGCTTTTTTTAATTAAAAAGCAGTAATTTATATCTTTATCTTATTTATTAAAATAGTTATAAGAAAGTACTTAAAGTATATTTTTATATTTATAAAAAATACTTTAGTCTTTTTTATATTTTTATTATATATAGCTAGTATTAATAGCTTAATAATTTCTCTAGGTTATTTTTTTTAATATAAAGCTAGTATATTAATAACTAGTAGTGCTTATTAATTTAGTTAAGCTTTTAAGGCTATAATTATATTCTGTTATTAAGCTTATTCTTAAGTTAATTATTAAACTAAGTTTTTAAGAGTTATAAGTTATTAAAATGCTATATTTTCTGCTATATTTTAAGTAGTGTTATTAAGTTTTATATTTCTTAAAGTTACTATATTAACTTATTATAGTTACTTATTTCTATTTTAAAGTAACACTTTTTTAATTAATATTGCCTTAAGAGTTTAAGGTAACTTCCTAAATAAAAGTTATTATTATATAATAAACTAGGTTTTTATAGTTAGTAAGAATACTATTTTTTAAGGAATAAACTATTTAAGTAAATAGCTTTAATATAAGGGCTATTTAAGTTTATACTAGTAAAGAGTTAAATTAGTACTTAAGGCATATATAGTTATATAGCTAGTTAATATACTTATATAGTAAATATTTAGGTTTTAATTTATTTATATTATAAATGCTATTAAGTAATAATAACTAGCTAATTAAATTATTTAAATAAATAATATAAATATAACTTATATATCTAGTTATTTTAATAAAATTATTTTAAGGCTTAAATAATCCTAAGATAGATTATTTATAAATCTAAATAATCCTATCTAGATTAATAAATTATCTTAATAATTTAATAATTTATTCTTAATTAGCCAGATAGTTTAATATTTATTTAGTTTTATTTACTAAGGGTAGCCTACTATTATAACTATAAGTGTTAGGTTATAATATTATAATAATTATTATTTTACTTTTAAAATAAAAATAATTATATAAAAGGACTTATATAATCCTTTATAATAAACCTTATATTAATTCTACCTGGTGCTGTACTTTAGGGTGTTTAAAACGCACTGCTAAGGCTGTTAAATATGCCTTAAGAGCCGCCCTTGTCTGTGTCTCTATGCCTTGGCTAGCAAGCGCCTGCATTACCTCCAGGCGGAACTCGAAATCAGGGAATGGCACATCTCCTTTACACACATTATAAACCACAGGAGGGTGGTTAATGTCTGCGCCAGCAGTAATAAGCGCCTTGATCGCTTCCACTTCTTTCTCGCCATATTGATCCTTCTTTGCATATGCACCTTTCACTACAGGCGCTGGAGTCCGGGAGCCGCAGATAAGAGAGAGGGCAGTGAAAACAATATCCTTCTCAATGTTCTTTATCTGGAAACGCCGATTGACGTTTGCTCCAGCAGCAGTGAGTATCTGTATCATTTCGGCAGATGTGGGCCTGAGTCGTCCTTGGTGGCAAGCGACCATCAGTGGCGAGGATGACCCCTCAACAAGACGTTCCTCTACTTGCTCTGCATTGTCTTCGGTCGGCAGTATGAGACGGTACCGCGTTGTTCTTTCCACTTCGACATCAGCTCCGTTTTCCACAAGCAGTTTCGTGGAAGCAACGTCTTCACGCGCAATTGCATGCAATAACGGAGTGAAACCTGTTGCATTCTTTCGACAGACGTCTGCGCCAAGACCAATCAGAGCCTTGGTGGCATTCCCCCTTGACAAGTACAGAGGAAGCATTTGAGCGCCGTACTCAACAGCGCGAGGATCGTTGACATCGGCGCCATATTCGACAAGCAATCGGATATGATCTGCCAGTCCGAGTGCAGACGCAATGTGAATTGGTGGACAGATGTCTGGCAACTCAGACTGCATGAGGCTCTTGTCGAGACACATCTCCGACTTGTATCCCAGACTAATGTCGGCTCCTTTCTCGAGAAGATGTCGCGCAATAGGTAGATTCTCACACACTATTGCCGTTCCAAGAGGGGTAAGCCCAGCCGCCGAGAACTGGTTTATTAGGTCCCCTGCTGTTATAGTTTCCTTCATCTCCTTCAAATTGTTGACCTTGATTAGATGGTGTAATTCTTCAGCCATGATGTTTTGTTTGATGGGCAAAGGCGTGGACAGGAAGCATGGCTGTAAGATGGCAAAGGAGGGGTGGTGAGGTAAAAATGCCTGCAGGAACATTACGTTTATATAGGAAAGAAACGGTCCCTCAGATTGTACCTCAGTTTGCATATAGCACTAAGCCTAATGCTACGCCAGAAACAATCTATCACTTACAAATATCACATAAGATTAAACTCTTAGGCGCTCTTTTTCTGACTTATATATAACACTTCTCCTTGCTACCTATATTAATATATGTCCGCTGGCCTCCTTCTTGCATCGACCGGCGCCTGTAAAGATTCAAACTGTTCCCTAGTAAACAACTCTTTGTGATGCCGTGATAAGACGTGATTATCAACCTGGCATTTACGAGATACATTAAAGTCCACGGCTGCCGTCTCAAATCCTTCCACCCAAAATGCTGTGTATAGATTTACACTCCATTTGCATCGTAGAGTTTGTAAAAGCATATGAAGACAGCGCAAAGTCTCAAGCTCTACTTCTGCAGTCTTATTCTCAAAGTAATAATCTGCATATGCAAACTTTCGTAACCGGTCCAGACAGTAAACATCATGCTGGCCTTGGCCAATAGCGAGGTATTTGTTACTTCCCATGCCTGGAGACAAGTATGTTATAATTAGTCCAGAAGATGACTGCCCATGTTAAACGTACCCCATTGCTCAGGTGCCTTGACGGCAAATTCTGGGTCTTTGCCCATGCGACGAACTTCATGCTCCTCGATAAGGAAAAATCGAACACCTTCATATAGAGCTTCCCATGCCTGGTCAACTGAGGGAGATGGTGGCTCTACAAATACTGAAGGACCTCCGGGATTATGCTGGTTCAACAACGCTGCCTTCATCCACCGAGTCTCGAGATTGACTGTGGTACGATCGAGGAGTGGCGCTGCATGCGCAATTTGTAAGCGACAGACTCTGAAACGGAGATAGGTGAGAAATTACAGTAGGCATTTGTAGCCACGACAAGCTCGTGGTCGTCCAGTTTTTTGACAGCCGAAAGTGAATAGACAAAGGCGACGAGAGCGAGAACAAGTAAGCAAGCGTCAACTGCAACACCGAGTCGAAGCCACTGGACAAAAGAAGACTGAGGCCTCGATGAAATTATGGGGTTTTCTTCGAAATCATCTTGAACGAGCTGGTAGCGACCTTTGATGGCCATATTGAGCGTAGACAATTGTTGAAGTGCAAATGACATCAAAACATGGCAGTAGCTGAAGGGTATTGAGAGTACTCGGTGATGCAAGTCAATGCAAACACAGCAGTGGCATATCGAGATGCAACAGGCGTAGCTTGGTCATCCTGCGCAATTGCCTTGCTGAATCCATCTGTGCAAAACCTCTTTGCTTATACGAACTACAAGGGTCTTGATCCAAGGCACAAAAGGCTCACTCCGTATATCCGAAAGACGTGCCAGGTGTGCAGGGGTACCTTTCAGTACACAGGTATCGCTCGTGACAGGTTTATTAGTGAAAGTGACAGGTTTGCTGGGGGTTAGAAGCCGAGATCCCGGATCAAACACAGCGATGGATCTTGGGGTTACAATCATGGACGTATTAGGTGCGAACTTTTTACTAGCCTCGTATATCGCGAGGACAAGGATTCGATCTTCGACTTACGACCGGGATGGCTTAACTGGCCCAGAGAGATGATTGCAGCAAGGCATGCTTACTGGAGTATGCTATGTATGTGTTGCTACTGAGCAGCCCTCAGAGAATGCCATGGAATGACTGCAGCGTGGGAAGTTTTGTTGCCTGGAACGAAGCGGAACGGTCTGAGCCGAACTACAAAGGATCAATGCATAATTAGCCTGAGTGTACAGGCAAGGATTGCTAATATGAGTTTGAGAAGGAGGAAGAAGCTTTCATCACTAGTAACGCGAGTATTCAGCGGCGTGCGAAGAGGCGGTGGTAATTCGATCTCGAACTCACCAACACATGGGATTGTTGCAAAGGCAAACGCTCATCATCACCTTGGGCCTGCTTCAGCTCGAGGCCATCAGAATTCCTTCAGGGTAAGACAAATCCATTGGCTGTTCGTCTTGAAGGCTTTCTTGCATTGCTTCTTGCAAGATTAATATGGCGATGGCAAAGGATACGCGCTTCTACCGTGCATACTCATTGTTGGAATCATGGCCTCTCTTACAGGGAGTGAAGGTGTCCAAAGGTCGGCTTTACTTCCTTGCTGTTGCTGAGGGCCTGGTCTTCTTGTTATCCATAGTAGTGTTGTGGCTCTCATGGTACCGTCTTACACATTCACCTTCTGATCACGAGCTTATTTCTCGGTCCAACACATATTGTAAGGGCACAATAGTCTCAACCCCGAGGGCACAAGCTGACATACTCATCTAGCACCACTACTCGACCGTTTGACAGTCCATATGCGCGACGTACAGCTGACGAGCGCCTTGCTCAATGAGCACAACACACCACCCTCTATCCATCGACAGAAACCTTCGTTAGATGTTGATGCCGCGTGGACGTATCTGACTCACGGGGGACGTAACTTTCTCATCACGGCCGACGAGGTCCGGAAGCTTGGAAAGGACCCTGAGAGAGCAGCTTATATAGTTGACGCGAAAGGTTTGTTCAGCCAAGGTTTGTCTACAAAAAGAAATGTATAGACTGCTAATCTTGTTAGCGAACGGAGATGAGAGATATTTTGCCTGGATCCAGGGCTCCCACGATATCCATTGTCTGGACAACATCCGCAGATTCATGTTCCGTGATCATTATTACGGCGAAGAATTGCAGAATCCTATAGTAGAGGCGCACTTCCTCCATTGTTTGCAAACCCTTCTGCTGTCGCTGCAATGCAAGTATAGCACAGATGTGTATCTTGCCGCCTGGGTGGAGGATCAAGATGCGCCTGTGATAGATTTCAACGTCACTCGCCGTTGTGTAAACTACGATGACTACTTGCACTGGGAGCCGAGCTCACAAAGGTCACACGTTGACTTTGCCACGACGACTGTGCCGCCGGATGCACTTCGAGTGAGTCAGGACATAATATGAGTACGTGTATTGATAGATTGCAAAACTGCCCTCTATTACTATAAGGATAGAGAAGCATACGTCTGTTGCTCTCGCAGTGACAACCCTAAAATTATGCTCTTAAGGCGAACGGTAATCTCATATACATGAAGTGGCGTCGAACAGCCACTGGGAATAGAAATCGCATATATAATGTAATATTGAGTCTTTTAATATGTTCTTTTTGTAGGAAAACAAGAGAGTGGTATCTACCTAGTAGCTTGAATTGTATATAACAATGCTTTCGCTTTCCTTGCATATTCCACGTCTGTCAGCATTAGGCCTTTAACCAATACTCGAATCTGCCGTTGGTTGTTCATAGGCGATGCTCTCCAACTCCTCCTCAGAATACACTAGCAGGCTGAAAAATTGCCCCTGGAGGAGCACGCAACTTGTAAAATTCTTCCTCTGAATGTTCTGTTCTTGGTGTCCATTCGTTCATGTATTCATCATAACTGAGACACTGGCGGCTGATATTGAAGTCGACAACAGCAAACTCCTGGCCCTCAACCCATGCGGACAGATATATGTCAGTACTGTATCTGCACTGAAGTGACTGCAATAGTGAGTGAAGACAATGCATGAGATGCTGCTCCAGGGCCCAGCTTATTGTGCCGTTGAAATAGTAATCTTTGAACATTCCTCGTCGTATCATATTCAGGCAATGCAGGTCATGTGAGGACTGAGTGATGGCGATATACTTCTCCTCGCCGTTGTCTGGGAGAGTGATTGTAAGCATACAGATTAGGGGGGCACGGTGAGGCAGGATGCTTCGCGCTGGTACTTACGCCATGCCTCAGGAGCTATCACGGCAGTCTTTGGATTCTTGCCTAGGCGTCTAACCTCTTCTGCTGTGATCAGGAAGACACGTCCATTTCTGTGCAGATATTCCCAAGCTGCATCAACATCTTTGGACGGCTCCTGGCGAAGAACAGATGGCGGGGTGTTATGACTGTTTACAAATGCGCTTTTGAGCCACCTCTGCTCGAGATGCAACTGACGTCGGTCTAAGATTGGTGCTGAAGAGTAAATCATCAGCAATCCGTAAACCATTGAACATCTTTGCTTGACTTACACCACCCATTAATTGATGCAATCAGCTCATGATCGGTTGGCCGATACAAGATCTTGCTGCAAGACGCCCAGATCAGGCTGGATGAAAGCAGAACAATAGAGAGGTGAATGAAGAATGTCAGTCTCCAGTATCGAGTAAGCCATGATTGACGAGGAATAGCCTATTATGCATTGCAGTAACACCAGTCAGTAAGAGAAGAAGGCAAATATCCCTGGGCTCATAAGGTTGTTGATAGTAGATCAATACTCACTGTCGCTCCCCTTTCCTTTGCAAGCTCATCATTTTCCATAGAATCCATTACTTCTTCACACTCTTCATTCAATTCCATGAGCCCTTGATTGGAAGCAAAAAACTGTACAGCGAGGGACGCCCGTACAACCCAGTTGACTGATGATCATGTCCTTGCCTCTTTTCTCATCGTGCTCCATACAAGGTTCTGCAGTCTCGGCAGTAAAAGCGTATCAATCGGACTTCCGTGCGGGTATCCATCTTTCACCCACGCCGACCAACATCTGAATCCTTCAATGCAGCCAGTTCCATGTTACATCGCGTATGACCGATCTTAGGGCGTGCATGACTACCTATTTTACATACAGGCGGGAGGGGTAAGAGCGGACAAGACGAGGGGCGTGTATGAATGAACTTTTGACGTAGTCGTGACTGAGTTCAAGGAAATACTAGCATTTATCATCTTCAGAGCGCTAGGAAGCCATCACTATACCCTCAACATTAACAATATGGGCTCAAGAGTGAAGTACGCGCCTCTCGAAAAGGATGAGAATGAGGTTGAGCGCCTCGTTACCGATGAGAGCCGACCAAGCAGCTCTGTCTCAGTAAGAACTCAATGGAACGCGACTGAGGGACTTTCCATTAACAAGACATGATGTGACATTCAGACGTTGTTTGAAGTCCAAGATGCAACTCCCCAAAAGTCTGCATGGCTCTTCACATCCTCGCGAATCTCCTGTCCGCCGACTCTGTGGCTAGTTGTGATTGATTGTCTGTTTCTTATAACTGCTCTGTCACTTTGCAGCTACGCATGGATCTTCAAGCCGCAAATGACGGATCATGAGCTGGTTGTCCAGGTTAATGGATACTGTGAGTCGCCTTGGTGTTTATAGTTTGCCATATTGG
The DNA here is from genome assembly GCF_000167675.1 of Trichoderma reesei QM6a. NCBI lineage: Eukaryota > Fungi > Ascomycota > Sordariomycetes > Hypocreales > Hypocreaceae > Trichoderma > Trichoderma reesei. The sequence goes on from NW_006711152.1 coordinate 9,232, forward strand.
CGACTTGCTAAAGCACCCGACAGCCCCTCTACTGACGCGGACCAAAATCGAGTTACTGGAGCAACAGATACAGACGCCTTTAATTAACAGGCATAATGTCAACGGTTCATCCATCTACCGTGAGCCACCCTCGCCAGATGTGGATGACGCGTGGGAGCGATTGCATAAAGGAGATCGTCTGTTTCTCGTAGGAGAAGACGAAGTTCGCCGCATTGGAAAAGACCCAGATGTCCTGATCAAAGCACCTCTGGAATGGGGTGAGTGACCGACTTACAATGCTCGAATGTGTAGTATGAGATTAACACGGATGACTAGGCTACGGCGACGGCCAGTATCTCGCAGCGAACCAAGGACAGCATGACATCCATTGCCTGAATAAACTTCGGATGTGGATTTATGCGGAACATTACTATGGAGGCCGAGAGGCTGTACGCGAGATTCACGCCTTGCACTGTCTTCATACTCTTGTTCAGACACTGAAATGCCGATATAGCACGGATGTGTATACCGCAATGTGGGTTGAGGGATTCGACGCGCCAGTCATAGATTTTAACGTGACGCGCAAATGCATGAAGTATGAAAACATCTTGCATTGGAACCCAGAGAGGCCGTATACCGAGGACCAGTTTCTGTCCGTCAAGCCACCAAGCGGCCAGAAGAGAATTCCGTCAGACGTCTATTAGCAACCGCCGTAGCGGGTTTAAATACATACCAAGCACCATATAATATGCGGTCCCAGTGATGTTTCTATGAGCCTCTATGCGAAATATAATATTGCTTTGCCATTGATTTAGAGATCGAAGGGATCCGCCTTACAAATGTCGACACCGAATGACAAGGCATAACCTGGGCGGTTCTACTTGCTATCAGAGAATCATGCATCATGTTTTTGGGATAAGCTGTCTATTGTGCAGTACCCGTGCTTGTGGTTTGCTTTTGAATAAGGTAGGTACCTATTCGGGTAGCGTTTCGAAGGCGGCAGCGTGGTCATGCAACAAAAGCAGAATCATATTATAATTTTGGTAGGAGCGCAAGGCAGGAGATATGCATATGCAAATTCCCTACCAATTCTTAATGTCCATCATTGATCCAAAAGAACAAGTACAGAGTCAATGGTCATGCGGCTCGACAAATTCAGGGAGATCCTCATGCTTCTGTGCTTGATCGATGTGCCACTGATGCCAGAAGGCGCGTCCTTCGTCAGTCTCGTTCCATCCAGTCTGCCATTGTTTAAAGTATGTATTGCCAGGAAAAGCTGCCCAGAACTCAGACAGATCTTCCCACGCAGTCTGATCAAAGGGCGGGTTGTCAATAATCTCCTGTCTCTCTTCCTGCGTGACCTCTTGCCGTAGGTCTGTTGCCTCGTGCATTCGAGCCCACTCGACAATCTTGCTAAAGTTACGGCAGGTGTGTGTTGTTTCTAGATTAGGGGCCAGCACCGCGCCGACGGGCAGATTGAGACGCCAAGTGATGGGAGAAACATCAGCGTTGCACATAAGTGTGCTCCTGAGAATATCAATGCAGTGGTCTAAGAAGCTGTTAGAAACGGAACTTGTGATGACAGTAACATTGTCTCATACCCCAATGGCGAAACTGCATCGTATTCCGGTTAACGGTCCCGTCTTCATTGTATTCCCATTTTTTAGGCCATCGTTCCGGATAGAATGCTTTCCGGAGATCGTTGAGGCAGTGAAGCTGATGAAAGACCTCTAGTTGTATGAGATATCTATCGGTACCTCTCTCATTGATTGTCGGGAGCGCCAGCCGGTCTGCCTCCTCTTTTGTTATGGCACTGTCACCGTCTATAACACGATGCCTCGAGTCAGCTCAACTAACCCGCTGGTTTAGAGATGGAATATCTGTCGCTTACACTGATAGAGATCTTCCCACATTCCATCAATCTCGTCATTTGGAAATCCCATATATGGGGTCTTGGTCATGAATCCGGTAGAAATGTTCGTTACATGATACTCAATCAGGTGGTTCACAGGAGCTTCCGAACGCGTCAGCTCGTGGCCCGGAAGAGTCATCGATGTGCACACTTACAATATATCTGAAGCGCAGGGTCGCTTTGTTTTCGCAATACCAAAAGTGTAAGTCCAAACCCCAGTATAAGATTTACGGCCACGGAGATGGCCAGAGGCCAGTTTCGTCTTTGAGAGTCTCGGCGCCGAATGTTCTCTCCCGAAAGCAAGCTGTAGGTCGAGTCTTCATCTTTTGATGAGGCAGCTGAATCGTATTTGCTCCAAGGCTTATTCCATGATTTGGCAAAGCCATTCAAGGATGCCTTTTGGCTTGCCATGTCTTCGCAGGAGCAGCTATAGAGTCAAGCTTAACAGACTATGTTGGATTGGACGGCGCCCAGACGCTGAGAAGCTGTCGGCTGAGAGAAGTTTTCGTATATTTCTCACAAGGAGACGTGATGCAATAGCGGCCCCAGGGGTGTGTGTCTAGAATCATGCCACGCGCAAAGGAGGGGCCGCTCTGCTTAAGCGCAAAGAACCATGAAACAAAAGATCCAGCGATGATACGGCGGAAATAGACACCAGATGCTGTTTCAGCCGAGAGAAATGCAAATTCTCGCTGGATCTGGCAGTACTTACTCCAGATATTTCGATGTCGTTCTTCGCTACCAGGCACCAACAACATTGTCAGAAGCTCCGAGATAGCCGCAAAGAAGAACCTGGTACTTTGCCTTGCCGACTTGATGCTCATACCTAAGGTACCTACCCTTACTACCTCCGAGCGAGCTTAGCCCGCCTAGGTACCCGAGTGCCGCAGGTCTCGTATCAGAAGAAATGATACCTACCGCATCCGCTTACACTGCACGATTCCCGGCATAACCGGGGCCGCTGTCAAATTACGATCCCGTGTATATCCTGTACTTGATCGTACATCAAGGTCTTGGCTTCCAGAGTAGCAGTGCCTTAATACAACTTCTGAGATCTTGCGCACATAAAGAGCAATAGAGCTGATAATAATCGCACTGAGAAAGATCAGGCCTATCTGTGGGGAGTTCGGCGCTTGGTGCTGGTGAGGAATTACAGATTCATACGCCTAGGGGCCATTGTTTCGGGTATTCACCATTACTCCCCCAACTTATCACTGCGGCTTCAACTCTTCGATGAATCCTCCAGGAGCGACTGGGTCAAATCTCGATGCTTCATGCCGGTATGGTGTACATAAAAACTCACAGGCTAACGCTAAAGGGCAGACGTTCTCTGCGTTTCCGCAATCTTCGTCTTCGCATATGCTGTGGGAAGGAAGTGAAGAAGTCGGCTAGCTATTGTTGCATTGCGCCATGCTCAATTGATCTGGTATGATCGTAGGATCCTGCGATGGTCATGGTATCACTGCTCATGTGATGGATCGAGCTAAGCACGCCATTTCGATGTGATTACTCAAAATGGAAATCGTTCTGGATACGAAGTTGCAACGCTGACCAACGGCCCTTATGTATGATGACAACTGAAGTTGAACTATCGTCAACCGGACAGGATGTTGCCGCTGAACTCGGCGTTGCCGACTACGTCTTCTCATCAGAACTTCTGTTTAGCTCCGATTCTCAAATATTACTGAGGATCGAGACAGGGCCATCGGATCGAAGCCAGCTACTGGCGGAATAAACAGTTGACTTCTTGCAGAATCCCTTCACATCACACCACGTTCACAATCACAACCCTTAGAAGGTAGTTGCAGTCTATCGTAGCTCGTTGGGGCCATATCATAACAGGAAGTCTGAAAAGTGAGGTATGAGTTTGACGAGGTAGATATGTTGCAATGTTAAAACCTTGGTTGGAACTTCCCGTCACGAAGCCGGGTTTATCATCAGCGACATCTACCTGCAGGGGTATTCCTGAATTAGCTTTGAATCCTTTAGAAACCGTAGGGAGAAGTAGTTGATCCTTCATGATGCATGGATTATTGAAGAAACCAGGAGAAAGAGGATGCAGCCATTCACTAGCTTCAAGGAACTGCACACTTTCCATTCTGCCGAGAGCTTCTTCGAAGGATGAATGAGGACATCGGCAACTTGACTCCTCTTGACAAGGACCGTCACGTAGCATGGAAATACTCTGTCAATTTTGAGTTAAGCTCCAGCCTTTGGCAACAAGGCTATGTGGTAAGTGATTCGTCAAAGGTCCCAAACGGCTTATAAGGGCAGCTGGCAAAGCCACTTGCCGTTCATCTCTACTCTTTTCTTGACAGATACTCCTATTACAGCTGAAATCCTGCAATCACCTCGAGCCGCTCATTCGAGCCGTTATCAAAATGAAGCTGTTCATCACCATCGTCGCCACGGCTGCTCTCGTGTTGGCTGCTCCCACCAAGTACGACATTTCGCCGCAGCCTATCACAGCAGTCAATCTTGAGACTAACTGAGACTCTGTACAGGCATATGGAGCGCAACATTGACTCTTCTGAAGTCGCGGCTTATCAGACTGACACCTCTGTTGCTGGCTGGGCCGAAAACAAGAGGCGCAACATCGACTCTTCCGAGGTTGCAGCTTATCAAACGGATACATCTGTCGCTGGGTGGGCTGAGAACAAGAAGCGCAATATCGATTCATCGGAAGTCGCGGCTTATCAGACTGACACGTCTGTTGCTGGATGGGCTGAGAACAAGAGGCGCAATATTGATTCCACTGAGGTAGCAGCCTATGGCGGCGCTAATGTTGCGGGTTGGGTTGAGGACAAGAAGCGTAGTATCGATTCTTCCGAGGTGGCCGCCTATCAAACAGACGCCTCCGTTGCAGGATGGGCTGAGAACTGATCGCGTCGTCAGAACAAGGAGCTGTCTAACCTGTCTAACCCTTCCATAGCCGAGAGCATAATTGACACGTCTTGCTGGCGGGCTTACTTTCACTATCTGCAGTTGCAACTCAGAAGCGCATGTCGTAGTGAAGGGGATTTCTTTTTTTTCCCAACCTCTGTGAGATCATGAAGCAATCTGAAATCAATGTATATGTTATAATGCAGTTGCAGAGTTGTTCGTTTGATCCTGGCGTAAAGACTGCCTTCTCCCAAAGGACAGGGGCGGATGCTGACCTAGGATTCGTTAATGGCAGAAGAGCGGATATGCACACCCTGCCATAGCAGTACCCTCAAATCGAGCCCTTGTATCGGGCGGTTTGATTTGCCGCCACACAGCAGTGTCTAGTACCTACATACATAAGTGATCTTCGCCAACAAACGGTTCGTCGGGTTATTTGACTTCTGTGCCAAACGTTCAGCCCTCTCGTGGCTGCGTTAAATTGCGTCCAGATTCAGTGGGATCAGGGTTGGCAAGATGGGTTCGCTCTATGTTTGCCTCGTCTCATGGGTATTCATCGCCCAGCTCATCAGTTCCGAAACAACCAGGTCAACTGATGTGGCCTCCGCGACTGCGCCGTGCGCCCGCGTCTCCGCCCTTTGGGCGGCGCAAAAGTCGACATCTCCTCATGGTTCGCTCTTTGAACTCGACGTGATGCTGCAGAGCCATCCTAATCCAGAGTACAGCGACTCCTACGGTGGCTGCCGAGATCGCGCACGAATGCCTGAAGTCGGTACCGCTGGGCAAAGATGCCGCCGTCGAGTTGGTTGATGCTATGGCGCCTTATTTGAGCTGGCAGAGTGATGCGGCGTATAAGGCAAACCCTCCTGCGAGCTACCCATTCCCAGGTGAGAGCTCCAGGTCATATTTGAGTTAGACGATTGTATTGCTGAGGTCGTTTGCAACAGGCTACGACATTTTTGCCAACCTTGCCAAGATCAAGGCCGACCTGCAAGCGGACAAATATGACGGCGAGTACAGTTTTCAGCTCGATTTGTACCTCAACATCATTGCAAAGGGCCACGACGGCCATCTTCTCTTCTACCCAGATGCTCTCAGCAGGGTGTTTTCTTTTGAACGTCCAAAATCTCTTGTGTCAATCAGTGAAGACGGCGTAAGCCTTCCTGTCGTGAAATTTTATGGTAGGCTGCGCCTCGTGGATTGCGCACACACGATTGACTTACCAGTTCTAACTGTGAGATTATTAGAGGACGTTGTCGCCAACGCGGACGCAGCCAGCAGCATCACCCACATAAACGGCATTGACGCAGCTACTTATGTCGATGAATTCGGTTCCCAGGCTGTGGGCTATCAAGACAAGGATGCCATCTTTAATTCGATGTTTTTCTCCCTCGCAGCTCATGCTGTCCATCACCGGACCGGTTATTTTGCGAAAGGCGGCCGCACTCGTTACCTCTATCCAGGTCCCAGCACTGTGTTTACTTTGGCAAACAAGAGCCAAATAGTCATTCAGAACCTCGCTTCCATTACAGCCGACATGACGGGCGTTGTCGATGGCGAGTCATTCTATGCTAAGTTCTGCAATCCGAACGGCGCCATGAAGGATAACGCTCGCATCACCCCCCGGTCAATGACTACCAAAAGTACAGCGTCAAGCCGTTCCGACCCAACTATGTTAGGATACCCTCCTGCGCTGGCAAGCACGAGAGACAAAGTTGCCTCGTGCTATTTCCTTGAAGGCGAGGGTTTTGATGATGTCGTCGTCATTTCCTTGCTCGACATGATCACAGTCTCCATGTCCGATTACCAAGCTGTGATTCAGAGGTGCATCAAGGATGCTGTTGGCGCGGGCAAGTCTAAACTCGTCGTCGATCTCCAAGCCAATGATGGTGGGTATGTGGTTTTGGGATATGACTTCTTCCGTCAGCTTTTTCCTGATATAATCGGAAATGCGCTATCTCGCTGGAAAGAGAGCGACGGATTCTTGGCTGCGGTAGAGGTTGTAGATGACCAACTATCTGGCTTCAACCCTTCTTCCAGTAACGATTCGACCCTACTAAGAGAGTGGGAATCGCCTTTCAACTATCAAGCAGACTACAACATGAGCGGAAAACCATTCGCCAGCTTTGAAGACAAATTTCGACCGCATGTATACCAAAACACAAACTACACGAACCTCATGAGGTGGAATTTCGATGAGAATGTACGCACAGGAAACAACAGCCTTGGCGCCAATATCGAAGTTACTGGGTATGGGTCTCGATTTAATAGCACGCAACCTTTTCTCGCCGAGAATATTATCCTCCTCTACGATGGCGTGTGCGCCTCCATCTGCAGCATCTTGTCAGAGATGCTTCGTACTCAGGCAGGTGTTAAGTCGGTCGTGATGGGCGGACGCCCCATTCCAGGCCCTATCCAAGGGGTAGGCGGTATCAAGGGCGCGCAGAGCCTTCGTTGGCAAGAAAGTAAGTGACTTGTACAAGCCGCCGCCATTTGCATGGCCATTCCCAACGGTCTTTTGTTATCTGTAACAACATCCAACACGGCTGACTCGGTGTCTACAATAGTACACAGCTACATGGCGCGTTACCTGCGCCTTGCCAAGAATGATCACCAGGCAGCTATCTTCTCCAAATACTCGACATTGCCACTTAACAGATCCACTGCTGCTATGATCAACGTGCGAGATGCGATTACGTGGGACCATGTCGATGACGGCCTGCCGGCACAATACGTTGTTCATCACGCTGACTGCCGGCTGTATTGGACGGCTCCCATGATCACCGACGTGACGACAGTGTGGAAAGCAGCCGCTGATGTGGCCTTCAACACCGCTGCATGTGTAGCTGGCAATCTGAGTCCAACACTCCCTGACAGTCCAGAGCCAACTAGAAACGCTTTTCTCAATCTGCTGTTACAGATATCGTTATTCTTCACGTCGTACATTATATAGTGAATCGGACGGAACGGTCACTTTAAATAGACATCTCATAGTGTTACTCGCGTGTGAAAGAGTCTTCTTAGCACACGGCTATTTTCGTCTAGAAATCGTACGTTTTGCATGCAGATGAAGCAAGAGGTAACATATTTACTTGTGGTAGCTTGGCGGAGTCACCTTAACATTCAGCCGCCCCTTTTTCTCGACATCGCCCCGAGGAAGTGTAGGTAGAGTTTGAAAAGGGACCTTCATACTTCTGCCTATTACATCGAAGGGCAGATGAGTCGACTTTGGCGTGAAGAGTAGCTTCACTGACCCGAGGTACCTGTTGAGGTGGGTATACTGTTGCGGATTTGCTTCTCACTCCATTGGTCCAATTCCATAGACTGAAACGTCCTCAGGTACTTTCTCGACAGTTGTTTTCTCTGTCTAATTACAATGATGCTCTCATACGACAACTTATGCACTCGACGAACGAAGATCCTAGGGTAACCTCTGCGATCTGTGCTGATTGGCTGAGCGGTTGTGACAACATCGCCGAATGGTTGCATAATGCAGTGACTCTCGCCCCAGTCGCGGGCTGGATGATAATTTTGAGATTTGGCTGAAAAGTAGCGCCTGGTGATAGATGGTTTATTAGCCTTCCAAATATACGCCTTGTTAATGTTGATGCTGTCAAAGAAGGTTCAGATTACGCCACAACTCACGACTGGTGGCACAGGATGGGGAGCGTTTGCAATGTTCAGCGCTGCGCTTTGCTTCGCTGCCCATGGGAATCAATGTGCTCTTTGGAAATGCTGTCAGACAGAGATGCGCCTTGGATGATGCGATATCTGCCGTGGAGCGTTCAGGCTTATGCCCTTTCCTAGCATTTCTCTCTTCGATAGCCATTCAATCGCGGGTAACATCAAACCAAATTGACCGATGATCACATTATCCTTCGCGTTTTGATGCTAAGCGAGTCCGGAGGCTCCTCTACTGTCAACAAGTCACAGTGATTTCTTTGACTGAAGTTTGGATCTCGGTATCCCATTCGCTAAAGTACAGCTAGAGGCTACGATTGTAAATGCGTAGCCTCGGCCATGTCCAAAAAGAGCATCCTTGACAAGCTGGATCTCTTTTGATCTCCTTCACAAGGTGGCTCTGCACTATGCTCGCTAAAATACTTTACTAAAACTGCTCACAAAACTCACCGAATTGGCGGATACTTTTTTGAATAATGATAAGCAGACTCTATGTAAGTTCGCGGTGACCAAAGCTGAATGCCTTGGCCTGAGATACTTACTACAAGTGTTGGGTAGAGGCTCTTATTTGTTTGTTAACGTCGTCGGGACAGCAACGTAGTGGAGGTGCCTCGTGAAGTATTAATGCTGAGTTTTTAGAGAAAAGAACTGTAATGTCCAAATGTGCAAATCATATGTACACAGTCTGCCGGCAATATCCGTGCAAAGAGCAAATGAGACGACAATAGAACCATCTCATCCAAGCCCCGTTAACCGCTGTCTCGAATCATTCATTATAGCCCACTCTCTCTCTACGAGCCTGACAAAATGCGGTACACAACAAGGAGTAGTGATCAATAGCTCCATCTACAGGGGTGGGGAAATCCAATATGGTCACATCATGTACACAGCAGGAAAAGAGCGAGCGTATTATCGCAAATGATATAGCGAAGACGAGGGATACCAATCGAGTCCTAGGCTGTCCGTTTTGCCCGTCGTTGTAGGAATGCTCGTGTAGCATCTTTTTTGCATCCCTTAAGGTGGGCCGTGGTTGGCCCTCCATGCAAGTGTTACGTAATCGAATGCATCCCCAGAAATCCATCGACTCTTCCCCACACTGTCTCGATTGTTACCTATAGGGCTGGCTGGGACATTGTTAAACGCTGGTGACACTACTACTGTTTGAGCAGTTCGTTCAGACGGAGTCTTTGCACTGGGTATAGGAGACTCTAACCGAAATATAAATAGTGCGAAATATAGACAATATGCGAGCAATGGTCAATGTCGGCGAAAGTTCGATGTACCTTGGTCCAGACCACCAACAGGTACCAGAAGCTGAATACGAAGCACAGTCATAAGCACTCTGACTTGTGTACGTACCTAGAAAGCCAATCCACCAGCACCACCTCTGCACCTCCTTATCCGTTGCCATACTGCATGCTCTCACAAAGGCTTTGATTGCATGCTGTTTGTTGTCCAAGACGGCAGCCCTGGTTTTGATCACCCCTCCTACTTCCTTTCGAAGGAGGTATGATCCGTAGTCGTAGCGAATGCTACGAGGCCTTTGTTCCATGCTCCCTCATGTGGCAAGGCTGCAGCCATTTGTCAAGGATTGATTGCAACCCAAATATCTCCTTTGTTCGAGTCGCGCGCTACTTGGCGAGTGCTATTGTTTATTGAAATGAGATGAAGAACTAGAATCAACCCCTACCTGTGAGACGGAACTGGTCTCTCGCCTTCGAAACATCTCGGCGACGGATGGTACCCCCACATACATGTACTTTAGCTCGCCAATTGTTCGGTACGGAACCGCGGAATGCGAGTAACAAGTGGCACTGAGTACCCACAATCTTCACTCGCTAAGAGGATTGAGGGACCTGGATCGCTGGAGTAGCGCTGATGAATTTATGGGTTTGCGAAGCTGATATGCTCCGTTCCGGGCTCGTTTATGGCCTGCCAAGTCTGCTACTCAGTTGTAACGATCGCTCTGTGGGTACTTGGAGACACTTGCATGAGTAGGTGTTTTCAATAGTTGGTGATTGCTGTTAATGGGCAAACTTTGACTAAAAGCTGCGTATCATAGTTACCTATACAAGTCTGGAAGTCATCTCCTGATTATCCCGACGAGTCTGAAGGGAGCCGTGGTCTGTTACGTCTGTTATTTCCGTGTGTAACCCGCTCAACTGTTTGGAGTGCAATCAGCCTGTATACCTTTTTGTTTTGCGAGGCTGATCCTGCAATCACAGCAGTTCATTCCAAAGAAAATAGTGTCCAGGGGGGGGGGGGGGGGGGGGGGGTAGAAGGCTGTCTGTTTGGTCAAGATGGGAAACGGGCATAAAAGGAACAGATCAGAATAATCATTCGATGAGCGATAAACTTTACTGAAACAGGACGTGGCTGCTGCAGGGGAAATGGCTCGATTCCGAAGCCGGCAACTCGTGGGCGAACCTCTAGCTTGGCCTCATGCTTCCAATCGATTGGATTGGCCATGTTCGACGGCGTTCATCAGCCGCACTCCCGCCCCGCTCCGAATCCAGGAGTATGCCCGGAGCTAAGAGCCACAGCCATCAACTATATTCTAGAATGCGCGTCTTCATCCCCAGAGAGCACAAGCCAAAAGGTGAGTCGGCTGGGGCTCTCCCGCGTGCGCGTCGTGCCTCGGCCCTTAATCTCGCCCTTATCTGGGTGGTGGGTTGGTTGATGGCGTTATTTCGTTGCAAAGGTTCCCATCAGGGGATGCAGAACTGACGGCCGCTCCCGCATGTCTTCAGCTCATGGCTTGGTATCAGCGTCATTTCGCCAGCAGACCAACGACTGTACGTCTGCCCCTACGTAGATCGACGTTGATGTGCCTGGCCACCGCTGAAGAAAAAAAAATTTCCATCAAGGGTTTCTGTTCCACCAATGGTTGATCTGGGCGACGCCTCGCTGCTGAGATTCTTCGGGTCGATGACGCCCTAAACTGATAGTTAGCACCTCAGGTCGTCTGGTAGTTCCTCCGCCCTGAGTCAAGATGCGGGTGCTCACGGTCCAGGACCTTGCGCTAATATCGACCGTCGCGTGCCTGAGTAACCGATCTGCTGTGTAGACAGGGATCAAGCATGGGATGCCACGATAAGGCCGTTCGGAAACTGAACAGGGGAGGCAATTGAGACATCAAAAGGGAAATGTCGCGCGCTGGCATCGTTCTGATATCTTCCTCTATAATTCCACGTGGTGATTGCATATTTTGTGTTATGCCTCGTCACTGCTGCTGATCCCTTCTTTTTTCCACCTTGCACTTCTACCTCAACCTTGTCAGTGATATTCTCCGACTGGTCGTAACAAGCCGACTAAGAAGAGGCAAGCACGAATCTGCTGAAGAGTTAGGCCTGTGTTGGAGACCATTGGCTTGGAAGCAGCAACGTCGACGGACGCCAAAGATACGCCAAGATGGATGCGGAATTCATGGATCAGCTCTGGAGTGAGCGCCACTACGGAACACCGCTTGCCATCATCTTCATGATACTGCCCACGATCGCCGTCGGCCTGCGGTTGTACGCAAAGACGACAGCTCAACAGCCGATTGAGCTCAGCGACTACTTCTCCATTGCGGCATGGCTGAATACAGCGGGCTTCTTCATAACATTACTGGTGGGAGTATATCTGCCACCATCGTATCTCGATAACCCCGAAGGCATCGATGTGCCGGTATCCAAAATCACATTTTCCCTCAACCTCCTGTGGGCAGCTGCCTGCTACTCTTGCAAGCTCTCTATCCTCTGCCTCTACTATCGCCTTCTCAGCACGCCGTCAAGCACCTTTCGATTGGCTGTCAAGATCATGTTTGTCTTGACAGCTTGCATTGGCATTGCGAGTGTCTTGGGATTCCTCTTGGTCTTTAAAGATTTGTCGTGGTGGTGGTCAAACGGCATGAAGACTCACCCCGACGCGCAAGCGAACCTCATCAGGATGAACGAGGCTATCGACATCATGTCACTCCTCACAGACGCCATCCTCTTCATCATGCCTCTTCCGGTGATCAGAAGACTGAGCCTCAGCAAAAGCAAGAGGCGCCTCCTTATCGGTCTCTTTTCTCTTGGGTTCCTGTAAGTGTTCACAGACTGGGATTTCCTGGTTACTCAGCAATGACGCCATTGGGTCCTGACAAGCGATGCGAATTCTTCTAGGACCTGCATCGAGGTGGTTGTTCGAATCATCACTACCTACGGCTTCAACGGCGCCTTGGACGCCATTCAGGTGCAAGTTTTATTGATGGGGATCGAACCAGCTATGGGCATTACGCTCTGTTCTCTGCCCGTCTTTCTGAGGCTGGTGAGTCCAAGTCCAGAATTTTGCCTGAAGTTGCCCCTGATTACACGTGTTAACCTTGTTCGCGTTGGCACAGTTCCGCAAAGGCAAGAACCCTTCCAGCGGCCGCAGTTACGCCTCCGGAGACCGGGGCAACTTCTACTCTCTCGGACCAGTCAGCGCCAAGCGAACAACGAGGGATCCAGATGGAGCGTTGCTAGACTCAACTGTTGGAAAGCCAAAGCCCGTTCTCGTGCAGACGGAAATTACGATACATTCTTCCCGTAGCGGATACAATGACTCGATCGAGTCTCAAGAGTACTGGAAGTGAGGAAGGCATACCTATGTTCATTTGTTTAATTTTCCTTGCTAGATGTCTTGAGCAATCACCGTTTATGAAGCCATTGCCGTTTACGAAATGCAACCTGATAACGAACTGTATACCTGTTGATTTGCATGTGTCATGGGGCTAGGACATCATTTTACGAACCGGGCGTTCCAATGCCTAAGCGGGCTCTTGCGATCAATACTGATATGGGAGTAACCCGCATCATGTAGTAACGAAAATTTTTGCCTGAAATTCGATACTGGAAAACCCTGGTTTTAGCTGCATCAAGGCAGCAGTATCTGATGGCTGTGTTGAGAGATGTTTACCCAGCACCATGAGAAGTACTTTGCGAAGCTTGGCCTACCCTACCAATACGGCTTTGCACTTGCTCAAATTGGTGTGCAAGGCATGTATATGAGAAAAGTCTTTGAATGCCTTTATCATCAAATGAGAAAACACTTATAGACTTCAGAGAGAGAGAGAGAGCTGTAGCACCTTCCGTCGGGATTCCTGCAACATGAGAGCTCAAGCTGTCGGCCATGGCATCTCGCGCGTCAAGCCGTAGAATAAGACAGCGCCAGCTGACACACAGTCTTCATTCTCCAATTTGAGGTGCATCCAAGCTTGCCTTCTTACCAGCCTTGGAGAAAAATGGTCGCCCATTGTCACCTTCATCTTTGGTACCCTCTCGCTAAACATTCCCAATCAGCAAATTTGTAAGATTGACGCCTCCCTGCCGCTCGGTCCCCGCCTCGGAGCCGCCTCTTCGGATCCAACAGGACGCCTCGGGCCGGCGCCGGAAACTCGGCGACGCCGGCGCCGTGTCGCGCAAAATCGATCTCTCAGCGTGCGAGTTACAGCAGTCCCTGTAATGGCTTGTCTACCTATGATCGACTTTGTAGAGCCTTCTGTTCGCATCACCCTGTATAACAGAGGAACCGCTGTATTCAAGCGCACTGCCTCTGTAATGCTGTTATTGTTTGTCAAACGATTTGGACCTTCGCGAGATAAGCTCTTGACCTTGAGAGGACAGTGCGGATCTGTGCTTTGTTCTTTGTCTTGCTTGGACCTCTCTCGCCGACAGGGTGCGTGTCTTGTGCTTAATGCTTCGTCGTCGGGTCAAACTTGTCCCACCTGTGACTTGTGAGCCCTTTGTCAATTATTCTATGTTCAACAACTAAATAAGATTCTGCCAATATTAATTACCTGAGAAAGCATACCTATTCTAAGGGAATGTCTGGATTATTTTGCGGATATCGGCATCGTTTTCGATGTGTAGGACTCATGTAAGCTCGAAATGGCAACGATGGATACTACCGAGAAAGGTAAGGTACTGACAGTGTCGATCTTCCTACCTCGAGATAAGGCAATTACGGTACCTTACCATCCATGCCAGCTTACCTAGGTACCTAGGTACGGGTGCTTCCTAGCTACCTGTATGTCGTGCCATTGTTACTGAATATGAGGGGAACGATGACGATATCTGTCCCAGCAATGACTTATGTTGTGCGACCGTCCACTTAGGCTTGGGCATCACAGCCAAATACGGGTTGTTATCCATAAGCATGCAAATGCGTTCATCGCCCCATCACGGTATCGAAATCACATATGTACAGTTTTTGACTTCCATTTCTACTAGCTGTCAGATGTCAAACTGTGGTCAGGTCAGGCGCGGGGTCTAATAAGCGCTAATCTTCCAAAGCGTGCCAGTGATCTTTCTGTGGCGGGTGACATTGGCTGCTATCAACAAGGGATTGTAATTGTGAGAGGCTTAACCGCCCAATCATCCCACGTACCTTAGGTATATATAGAGCTTGAATCCTTGCCTGTCACTCGCACCCCGCCCGAGTGATTCACCATCACACAGGCTAAACGCATCTCATTCAAAAGCTCCGTGGGTCGGAACTATATGCCCCATCATCTGCTTGTACATTTGCTGACAATCACGATACACTCCAAAGTAGCCGATAGCGAGAATGCCTGTTATTGCGAGCAAGCCTGACTTCATTATTCAGTCGGCGTCCTCCCTGAATCAAGTGAAAGACCTCTGGTGGAGTCGCATGCGAGATTTAGGATGGGTATATCGTCTTCTTGCTGTCCTTTGACAGTTTACAGCTAACAAATGCCAGAATCGCGATGAACTGGATGCGAATACTCACTTCACAGTCGCCCGGCACGGCGAGGACTGGCTTTTACTGGTCCCAACAGGTTCAATCGAGCCTTCAGGAATGGTCATTGGTTTCACGTATCCAAACCAGACTGGATGGGTCGGCTTCTTCATCCTGAATGAAGGGTATCGGGGAAGAGGCTGGGGTGCGGCTTTATTCAAAGCAATGCTTGACACATACCAAAAGAATGGCATCCATACGGTCGGCTTAGACGCGGTACAGGAGCAGGTCAACACATATGCAAGGCGAGGATTCGTTGAGGCGGCCAGAATCAAGCTCATGACGCGCGTCTCGGCACATGAGGTTCCGATCAGCTATGCAGACAAACAGCCAAAGCAGGGTCATAGAGTGACTGATATAAGGGAAGTTGATGCGCGCGCCATGGCGAGTCTGGATCACGCGCACACGGGACTCTATCGCCCAGCCCTGTGGACGGAAGAGGCCTTATTCTCCCGCCCCGATGCATTTGGCTTTGCCATACTCTCGGAAGCTTCAGACGATCTTCAGGGACTCATACTAATTCGTCGGTGTGAGCATGGGCATCGAGTTGGTCCCTTGATAGCGGATTGCACGGAACATGCTTCTCTGCTACTTCAACTGGCCATGTCACATCAGAGCATATTGACGTCAACTGGAAGCCTCATTGCAGAAACGTTTGGGCCGAACGAGCACGCTGCACGGGTGTTCTCGGACTTGGGTTGGCAATGGGCTGGTCTAGATTACCATAGAATGTGGCTCCAAGGTCGAGTGCCTATCGAGCAGCAGGAGGGTGGAAAGGGCCCGAGGGGTATGTTTGCAGTCTTCGATGCCGGTCAAGGTTAATCGAAGTCATGTAGTCCGGCAGAAGGATGAAACACCGGCTCATCACAGAAACTGTTACGCAAAGGTCTCCGCTGAGGCTATACATTTGGAGTAAAACCTTAGCCAAGCGGCAATACAACAATACAAGAGGAGAAAAGGCATCAGAAAGGGTGATACGAGAAAGTGATCGAGGCATACTAAGCGCCACTCTAACAGAAGGTAAATACATATCACGCGCTGGCTCCATCTTCTTAAAATGGGAAGAACACGCCCACAACAGAGGAGACAACCTCAGTACAAAACATCAATATGACATCCCGAGCGTAAAAAGGTCCAATATTCCCCTCCTTTCGGTGCGTGCGTTATTAATCGCTTCCCATATAAGGGAAAATCATCTTTGCCCCGTTGGCCTGAATAGCCTCCAGGTACGCCGTAATCAAGGGATCGATCCCCGCCCTGGCCGCACGGCGCAGCCACTCATCCAGCTCAACCTCATCAAAAGTGATGCCATATACCTTTCCCAGATGGGACCAAAGTTCACTCGCCGGAACCTTGATCCCACCGGAATGGTGCTTAAAAAGAATATTCGTAGATTCCTGTTTGCCCTGGCCCGAGCCAAGCTGGATCACCGACTGGCGCAACTCCGCAATAACGGTATCCAGCTGGGCCAGGTCAAGATAGCCCACAACATTGTCCATTCGGGGCGATGACTGCATCAAAATAGAGTACCGAAGGATCGCATTCAGGGCATCAGAATTGGGAGCGTGTTCGCTGACAATGACCGAAGGGCGATGCACTGAGACAGTCCAAGGGTTCTGTTGATGTCGGGGTGATGAGGCCAGTAGGTGTCCGACAAGGTTCTCCAAGAATACCTCGCTTGTCCACTTGCTCATCATATGGCCTTCCCGCCCATCTGTTGCCGGAGGGAAACCGCTGACGGAAGCCGCCGGGGGCGAAGTGTTTCCAGTCAGAAGAACGACCCGGCTGGATGAGAGGAACAGCAGTGGAATAGAGCGCGGCAGCGCCATTGAGGCTAGAAAATGGGTAGAGATAACATTGGGGATGCGCAATGTTGCGTATGTATTGAGGCAGTGACCGCTACCTCCTGCGTGAACGATGATATCTGCCGTGCTCTCTAATCGCACTCGCTCAGTTGCATCGAGCCCCAGAGTGGGTGAAAGCAGACTTCCATTGAAGGATTCAATCTTTTCGTTTTCAGGGAGTAGATGCTGATCGTCGGCGAGAACGGCGATGCAGTAAATCTTGCTCACCTTGTCCGACTCAAGGAGAGACTTCAACAGGTGACCTCCCAGGAATGTTGTTGCACCGGTCATCAACACGCTGATCTTCTCCACTGGTGACTTTGCGCCCACGACCTGCTTTGACTGAGATTGTTCGTGAATCTGGTTCAAGAGCCACTTAGGAATAGCTGTCTCTGCTGCCCAGTCAATCTCTCTTTGGTCATCATGTTCAGCTTGCGACCGCCGCTGCTTGTCGACCGCCCGAGCCATCTCCCGTAACGTGCTCGCCTGGTATAGCTTTCGGGTTGACATCATGACATTCATCGAGTCCTTCATCGCCGCCTGAAGCTTCATGAGTAAAAGTGAATTGCCTCCCAAGAGGAAAAAGTCCGACGACGGCGCGATGCGTGTCAAGGGGGCGACCTGGGGAAGAACACGTTCCCACAAAAGGCGCAACTCGCCTTCTTCGATCGTCATCTTCTCTTCTTCTGAACCTGAATCAGCCCTTGATTGACATGATGGAAGCGGAAGGGCTGCGATTGCTTTGCGATCCAACTTCCCGTTCGCATTAGTGGGCAGGGATGACAAGATGACGATACGAGCTGGAATAAAGTATTGGGGAAGATCCAGTCGCCTCAGCACGCGATTCAGATCATCTTCAGTGATCAATGTGGCTTCAGGTTCGCCTGGAGGGACTGTGGCATGGGCAATGAGCACATCTCCCCGCTGAGAGACAACCACATTAGACAGGAGGCCGTCTGCAGCCTCAAGTACGGCCAATTCTACTTCCTGCAAATCGACCCGGATGCCCCGAAGTTTGATCTGAGAATCTCCCTCAATGCGGCCAAATAGCAGCAATGTCCCGTCAGACAAGAGGCGCCCACGATCTCCAGTACGATACATCCTTTGTCCCTGCGCAGTCACGATGAACTTGCTGGCGGCGTCATCGGATGCGCTGATGTAACCCAAGGCCACTCCCGCCCCTCCGATACAGACTTCTCCCGTATGGTTGACCGGCTGAGGGCTGCCCCTTGCATCCAGGATGGACACAGTGTAGTTGGGGAGCACCTTGCCAACCTTGTACTTGACCATGTCTGGATGAGCATCTTCTTGACCCCCGAGGTCGATGGGTTGGAATGAAGCTGCGGCCGTGATCTCCGTTGGTCCGTAACAATTTGTGACTCTCAAATTTGGAAGGCCAAGACGACGAAGCTCCAAGACCAGCTGACGAGTGACTGACTCACCACCCATACAAATATGTCGCCACGCCGTGTTCTCCTTCAACGAGGAAATCCCATAGCGGGTCCAGGCGAGATATTCGGATGGCGTAGCGATAGAGAGGGATATATGCTCGCTGCACACAAGTGACACCATTTCGATTGGATCGCGCCTGATGTCAAAGGGGGCGATTACCAAGCGACCACCGTTCGCGAGAGCGCAGAACATCTGGACAATGGACATGTCAAAGCCCGTGGAGCTCTGTTGCAAAACGGTCTCTTTGCCCAATCCGAGCAAGTGCGTCTTGAGAGCTAGATGGTTGGCGAAGTTGGCCTGCGAGAGCATTATGCCCTTTGGCGTGCCCGTCGAGCCGCTGGTGAAGAGGACGATGCTGCAAGCATCCGGTGACGCCAAACAGGGCACCGTCACTCTAATCTCTTCCTCTATAACGTCATCAAGGACGACTCGCCGGATGGGGAATTCGATCTTGCCGATGCATTCCCGCGCCTGACCGTCTGTAGAAGCGTGGTTCACAACGAACGATGGCTTGGAGGACTGTATCATAGCAACATGACGCGCCGTCGGCAAGCTAACATCCAGAGGAACGTAAACGGCACCAATGTGTAAGATGGCGAGCATGGCCACGATGGTGTCGATGGATGGTTCGCAAAGCACGGCGATACGGGTGCCTGACTTGCATCCATGGCGGATCAGTGTGTCGGACACACCGTTGACTCTTTCTAGAAGCTCGGAGTACGTCAAGGTGCCCGTCTTATCGGTCACAGCTGGGTCACCATGGTGGAGGCGGACCATATCCAGGAAGCGTTGTGAAAGTGTTGCCGGCCACTCAAAGTGTATGACGGGGCCCTGTCCAATGCTCAATGAGCTGTCAATCTCAGGTTTGCCATAGATGTTACAGTCATTGATTTGAAGATCCGGGGTGTTGGAGAAATCATCCAGAAGACGCATGTACGCATCCATGATGGTAGCGCAAGCCTCGGCACCATAAGCAGAGGACGAGACATAAACCTCTACCATGCATCCAGTGCGTGTCTCTGCGATGCCCAAGCTCAGATCATATGGATTGTTGGCGTCTTTAACATCTGCCATGGTCATTTTGGCCCGTCCCAGGGGCAATTCCCAGATGGAGCCGGTGCGATAG
This sequence comes from Trichoderma reesei QM6a, assembly GCF_000167675.1. NCBI lineage: Eukaryota > Fungi > Ascomycota > Sordariomycetes > Hypocreales > Hypocreaceae > Trichoderma > Trichoderma reesei. The sequence continues at coordinate 28,874 of NW_006711152.1, forward strand.
TTCAGTGCCGCTTGAAACAGTGGGGTGCTTCTAGAGGATCTTGGAGCCTTGATCTTGTCTAGTATCATGTCGAAAGGCACTGCCGAATGCTCAAGAGCCTGGAGGGCGCTCCTGCGTGTTTGCTGAGCGACGTCGGCGAATGAAGCCTTGCCGGGGGGCACATGCAGGCGAACCGGGACCATGTTGACGAAGCAACCCACAGTACCAGCGTATCGGTGATCGTTGCGATTGGCGTCAACAATCCCAATGCAGAGATCATCAGTGTTGGTATAACGAGAAAGCAAGACTTGGAGAAGAGAAAGGTGGAAGTGGAACGGGCTGATACGAAGCTTTTGGCAGGTCGCCTTCAGCGATGCAAACTGCGTATCGTTCAGTTCGCGGTATTGATGATACGTATCAGGCACTGACTCGGCGACGCCGCTGGGGCTGCCGATGCGAGCAAATGGCAGACGCGGAAGCCTCTGAGGTATTGTCCTGAACTCCGCCTCCCAGAAAGATAGCTGCTTGTCAAAATCGCCTCGGGCTTGCTGCTCCAGCTGCTTCACGGAGAATTCTATATATGATCCGGCACTCTTGTTCACAGGCTTCATATTGTAAGCATTGTTCAAGTCGTCCAGAACAACGCCCAGCCCAATGACATCCATGACAATGTGATGGTATGCGATAATCAGGTCGTGGTCCTCGGAGTCGCGGCTAAGCAGTGACACTTCCATCGTATGCCCGTACTGCAGGTTCCATTGACAGGTGGAAAGCCGCGACATTTCCCGAGCAACATCGTCTTCGGATGCATGGACAGTGTGCTTGAAGTTGCAGAGAGAGGAGGCCATGAGACCTTGCATAGGATGGCCGTCTTCAAGGTGCGAATAGAAGCACATCCTCAGACATTCATGCTTATGCGTCGTAAACGACAGTGCGTGCTTCAGTCTCGCAGTTCCAATAGGTCCCTTGACCTTGTAACGGAAAGCCATGTTGTACGCCGCAGAATTTTCGAGATGTTGAGACATGAACCAGAGGCGGGCCTGGGCGGGTGACATTCGCTCTTCACGGATTATTCCTGGCCGAACTCTCATCTCATCCGCCTCCTCTGCCGCGACGCCGACAGAGCTTTCGTATTCATCTTCGAGCTCGGGCGTATCGTCCTTTGTGTAGGAGCTGTTGCTCGAGATGGATTCCTCCTGTTTGCTGGTGGCTGCTGTTAACACACTCACACTGTCAATATCCACGGCAGCCGGAGTTGTGAGAAAGGAAGACCGATCACTCTCGGGTGTCAGTATGGGGCCCCTTTGATCAGTTGAACCTGGAGTTGGATCACCAGACGCAATATGAGACGATTCAATAGCTATGTGTGGCGAAGTAGCAAGAGGCGTTGGGGCTGGGATACGAACCGGGGCTGTAGCTTCGGCAGGCTTCTCAATTGTCGACTTCTTCTCAGCCCCGGCTTCCATATTCTTGGCCAGTAGCTTCTTCGTTGCGATTGTAGACAGTTGCTGGACAGTATCACCTCCAAGAATTTTAACGACGGGCACGTCGGCACCGAGTTCTTTGAGGAACCATGTTCGGATTTCCACGGCAACTAGCGAGTCGATTCCCAAATCAGTAATCGGGCGTTGCACATTGATACAACCGGCCGTGAGCTGCAAGATGGATTCCAATTTCGCACAGAAAGCTGCCATGACTGCGTCTATGGCTTCTTCTTCCTTCTCGGCCTTCTCCACCAAGGCTCGGACGTTATCAATAGATCCCGTCGAGCCACGTTCGTGCTGGGCGTGGATTGCGTGCTGGTCAAAGTGGGCAAAGCGTGGGTTCTTCATCCACAGAGGCTGCTGGTCCAGTGGAATCTGCTCCCTGAGCGGCTCAATGCCCATGATTATATCATGGTAGCCCGAGGTGCTCCCCGGCTTTCCACCCTTCACAGCCTCAGCAAAGGCGTGGTGAACGTCGGTCTCGGAAGTGGGCATGAGCCTGACCTTGCGAAAGTGGGAGTCAAGCTGACGGTCGCGCTCCTCGCGGGTAACATAGCCAACGTCCGTTACATAGGCAATGTGAACAATGGACGCTGCAAGGCCACGCGCACGCCGTTGGTGAACAAGGCTATCCATGAACAAGTTGGCGGCATGGTAGTTGGACTGTCCAACGTTTCCGATGACGGAGGCAACCGAGCCCAGTAAGATGAAAAAGTCGAGTGGAGTGCTGCTGAAGACAGAATCGAGGTTTTCGGACCCGATGACCTTGGCGGCGAGGGTATTGTTAAACTGATCAACATCCATGTCCACAAAAAAGCCGTCCTTCAAAACCATGGCGGCGTTGCAAACACCTGCGATGGGAGGCATAGTCTCGCGAATTTGCTGCACGACCTTTTCGACGGACTCTCTGTTGGTCAGGTCCATGGCGAGGACCTTGACCGTGGCTCCGACGCGCTCAGCTTCCTCTAGGGTGGCCGTGTTCACCTGTGGATTACGACTGGTAATGACCATGTGCTTGGCTCCGTTGCGTATCATCCACTGACAGATCGATAGGCCTAGTCCTCCTGCCATGCCCGCCATGAAGTACGTCTTGTCAGGCCTGAACAGACCCTCAAGGCTGAGCGGCGGGACAGTGGTCGAGATCACCTGCGTGGTCCAATCGGTGACATAGGCTTGAGCTTTGAGAGACATGAAGCTGCGTCCGGCTAGCGTCTGTGCAGGGACGACGGGAACAGCAGGCGATTCGACGCCCGGGAATGCGAAAGCCTCCTTGAGCAGCTCTACCGACTCCCTGTGGGCACTACGAAGAGCTTCTTGGACAAGTTGTACGTCGAGCTGCCGGCTGATGCAATTACTTGGCATGCTCTGCGTAAGAGTAGCCGCAGCTGGGGAAGAATCCAGCGAGCAGTCAATGAAGAGCTGGACATCATGTGGCACAACTCTCTGAATGGAGCGCTTAGACGCCAGAGCATGGATCTTGATGCCGTTAGCCGGAGTTCCATGCGTCCGCGTGGAAGCAAAGAAAGCCTTGCCACCTGCTGCCGCAAGCTGAGCTTTGACTGATGCAGCTAGGGAATCATGAGCCTCGAAGAGAAGTACCGAGGCGTGGGGGCCGGCCACTGTCGAGATGGACCATGACAAGATGTAATTTGCAATAGCAGAGAGCCTCTCCGGGCTGCAATCTTGCTCATCAATGGGGATGACGTGTGTGCCATGAACTCTAGCGATAGAGGTGTTGGCATTGGTGACAGCAGCTACCCATGATGACCCGGAACGTCCGGCCATGATGAAAAGCTCATCTCCGCTCATGCTGGGAATGCGCAGAGAGTAATGAACCTTGAGCAACTCAACTCGGCCGGTATTACTGGCGGCCACAGCCACTTGCAGAGACAGCCTGCCATCTTTCTGTACCACATCCACAGGAGTCTTGCTTGCATCGACGGTCTTGGTGATGGCGCGCTTGGAAGCATTGTATAGCTCGTTGAGTTCATTGTCGGGCACCACACGAGGGATGATGATGCGGTCACGAACAATGTCGAGCTCCGGCTCCATGGACCACAGCATCTCACGATGACTGTTGCCTCCATCTGTGCCTGTCTCCCGGAGCCGTAAGAACATCTCTACCGAGGTCCTTGCGAGAGCTACGGGAGTCGCAGTGGCTTCAAGTCCCAGCACCTGAACGTTCAGCTGCGGGAGCTCAGAGGGCACAACTCGCATAATGCCGTGGATGAGATTGGCTCTCGGACTCTGACATTCACGGGCACCCGTAACCCAAAGAATGTTCTTAGCATTCATTAGTAGGGTTTGGAGAATGGTCATGCAACGAGCCGTTATGGTGTGTGAAAATGGAGACTCATCAAGGTCCTGTAAGGAAAGAACGTCGAGACCGGGAGTAATTCCTGACACGTTGACTTCGTCGATGCTCTTGTAAACTCGCACGTGTCGAGCCCATTTCCTTGGAAATAGCTTCTGAATCTCTCTGATCACCTTGGACGTTGACAATCGCTTGCCTCCAATGACAAGGATGGGGTCATCTGGGGGAGGAAGCTCAGCGACAGTGCTCAGCGGAGATCTTAGGCGCTGAAAGTCGTCGTCAACAGCCTGACCCATGATGAGGGCAGTGCAGTGCTTCTCTTCGTCGGCCAAGTCGTGAATGACGGCATCAGCACCAGAGAAGCCGGTATTCTGCAATAGCCTGTCCCATTCGATGGCTGTGACGAGAGGGCTAAGCCGTCGGCCATCATTCTCACCCAGCCACCATCCTGGAAGACCTCCCATAACCAAAGTGGCGCGGACACTCATGGTACCTGTAAGCTCTACCATGACAAGGAAACCACCGGGCTTGAGTAATGATCGGGCATGGCGCATTGTTCTTTCCAAGTCGTGGGTTGCGTGGAGGACAAGGGCAGCAATGATGATGTCGTAGGATTGCTCTTTGAAACCCTGCTCCTTGGGCTCCTGCTCAATGTCTAGCACCTTAAAGATTATCTTGTGGGCAAAGTCGGAGAATTTCTCCTCGGCCAGATGAAAGAACCCAGATGAGACATCGGTGTAAGTGTACGACTCGTACGCATCGTTGATACTCTTCAACACACTCCAAGATGTTCCACCAGTACCGGCTCCGATTTCTAGAATCTTGGCTCGAGGAAACTTGAAAGAAAGTTGCCGCATTACATCTCCCACCGCCTTGTTCGTCGGAACAGAGGCATAGCCTTCCATGTAGAAGCGGTTCAGCATGTCGTTCTTGGTCATAACCTCGAGCATCTGCTTGTTACCTCGAACGACATGGGCCAAGTCCTTGCCCACGGCGTGGAGAAGCTTAAAGTCAATCGTATCGCCGTGTTTAGAGTCGAGTTCGTCAAGAATGGACTCCTCGTCATCCAACCATTCAGGCAAGATGATGGGATGCTCACCGTTCTTGACGATACTGATGTGGTTCTCGAAGGCCTCAAACATGCGCTGGTGGTACCACTGAAAGTCGGCTCTCTCCTCCTTCTTGACCTCTTTGAGGATATTCTTGACGTAGAATACTGCAACGCGTTCGACAGCATGGGCCATCTGCAACCCTTCGGCATCCTTAACAGGATCTCTAACTGGATCAGGAAGGCCGAGAGTGACATCTTGACCCCAGAGAGTTCTAGAAAACATTGAATTGTCGGAAGAGGCGTCCTGCTCACCCACGGAGTTTACGGCAAGTCCTTCCACTTGCAGAAAGGTTTTGCCAGTCGCGGCATCGTAGATGTTGAGATCGCCAACCAACGAGTTAGCCGTTTGCTTGACAGCCCACGTCTCGAACTCGGCAGCAGTCTCAGCCACCTCATTAGGCTGTGTGAACTGCACTGACGGGTTGATGCGGACACGATCGATGTGGGATGGCAAGAGAGCAGAGTTGATCTGACGACTGGCCGGATGAGCCTTTGCAATGAACATGGTCTGGAAAGCGACATCGAGCATGGCGGGATGGACAACGTAAGCGCTATCCAGACCATCCACCCAGGTGCTCCTAGTGCTGGCATAGTCAAGCTTTCTTTCAATGGTAGAAATGCCGCGGAAAAGGCCAGAGTAGTTGAGGCCAATATCTTTAAACAAAGAGTAGACCCTTTCCGTGTCAATCTTGGTGAGGTTCAAAGGCATGGCATCTTTAGCGGGCAGCGTATCTGGGGATGCGATATCCGTCTGTGTCTCGAGATAGACCATGACTTCGCCATTGCAAGTCCGGAGCATAGTACCGAGAGATTCATCGGGACATACGTAGTACATGAACTCTGCTTTGATATGGTCTCTGGTCGTCTCCACAATGCGAGTCGTAAAGAGAGTCTCGACGCCATCGGTGCCTTCAGGAACGACAACCGGACGCAGGATATCGACGTTGGAAATCTCAATCAGCCGAACATTCTTTCCCATTGTCATGGCAATGTTATGGCCAGCCTGCACAGCGACCGACACGTAAGACGCTCCAGGAAGTAGTACTTCACCAAGAACCTCGTGTCCGCGAAGCCATGGCATTTCACCCAGCTTGAGGACATTGCGCCAGCGTAGCTCGGTATCATTGTCGTCGAGCGTGCGACGTCCCAGAAGTTCGTGGCCTTGGTCATTCCCGAGACGGAATCGGCGAGATAGACGTCCCTCGCGCCAGAACACCTTGTCGTGGTCCCACGAGTATAAAGGCAATCCCTTGGGGATTTTGAATACAGGCGTCTCAGCCTCGTAGAACAGGTTGCGATAACCAGCAAAGTCCACAAATGCCGGCCCAAGCTGAGCCCAAGTAGTACCGACGGCCGCGGAGAAAGCTTCGACGTTGTTTTCGCCTCGTTTCAGAACGCCAGTATACACAGGGAGAATTCCGTACGAGGCTTTGAGCGTCTGTTCGGTTGGGCCCTTCAGTGCCGGGTGGGGGCCGACTTCAATGGCCAGATCGAACGGGCCTCCATGCCAGATGGAAGACTCAATAGCTTGAGTAAACAGAACCGTGCGAACCATATTGTCAACCCAGTATTGTCCTTTGAGAGAACTTAGATCACCCCTGAGGAGCTGTGTGTCGCCTCGTACGCTGGAAATCCAAGTACACTTGCCCGTAGGCTGCATGACTTTGATGTTGCAAGCCAGCAGCGAGTTTAGATAGGGCTGGCAGCAGGGCAACATGTGATGCGAGTGGTATGCAGTGTCCACTTGTAAGCGGCGCGCAAAGATGTTGTCTGCCTGAAGGATCTCGTGCGCCTGAACAATAGCGTCGACATCGCCGGAGATCGTCACAGACTTTGGGGCGTTACTAGCTGCGACTTTGATCTTACCGTCGAATTCCGGGCGTGAGCAGAATTGCTTAGCTTCCGCGAACGACAACCCAACGGCCATCATGGCGCCCTTGGCATGATTGGCGCCACCAGCAGACTTCGCATGTAAACCGCGGTAATAGGCAATCTGCATGGCGCCCTGGAGCGTGATGATACCGGCCGCAAAAGTGGCGGCAATCTCACCAGATGAGTGGCCGACAACTGCGTCAAATGCGATGCCAGCCGCCTGGAGTAGCTTGACCAATGCAAGCTGGACGGCTGAGCAGAGCGGTTGAGACAGGGCCGCCTCGGAAATACGGGAAGATATAGCGTCCTTCATGAGCTCTTCCGTGAGAGACCAATCGGGGCGGTCTTGCTGCGGAAGCGCATCAAGAACTGCTTCGCACTCCTCAATGGTCTTGCGAAAGAGTGCTGACTTGCAGTACAGCTCACGACCCATGGCGGGCCACTGAGCGCCCTGCCCCGTGAATACACCGAGGACGCCGGGAACCTCCTTCGGGTTGATAAGCTGAGGCTGGTGGCCGATCTGATCACTGGCCGACTGGGCATGAGTTGTAATGAAGTTGGTCATGTTCTCAAGAACTGCATCTCTAGATGACCCGGTAAAGTGAGCACGCACACGGTGTGTGGTACGCCTTGACTGCAAAAAAGCGCTCAAGTCGCGGAGGTCAAGCGATGCGTCCTTTTGCAGATACTCCAAATTGTCCCTGACAGACCGCAGCAATGAAGCTCCAGACTTCGCGGAGAACAACAAAGGACCAACCACGCCTTCATCAGCAGAGCTAGCTCGGGGTCCGAAGCTCTCATCGAAACTCTCGATGACGGCGTGAGCATTGGTTCCCCCGAATCCAAAGCTGTTCACGCTTGCGCGAGCAGGAGTACCAGGTGGCAGTTCTGGCCAGGGCACGGCCGTCGTTGGGATTTGAAGGGGCCCATAGTAGGGGGCGATATCCGGATTTAGGTCCTTGAAGAGGAGGTTGGGGGGGATAACGCGGTACTTGATGCTGAGCAGGACTTTTATGACGCCAGCAATGCCAGCGCCACCCTCCAAGTGTCCGATAACGGTTTTGATTGATCCGACGAGGATCGGGTTTTCGGTCGACTTGTCAACATGGCCGATGAAGGCATTGCTAAGTGCTCGTGCTTCCACAGGGTCGCCTGCGGGGGTACCTGTACCGTGGCATTCGATGTACTGCGGTCGGTCTTTGATGGGATCCAGCCCAGCTCGCGCGTACGTCTGTTGAATAAGAGCAGTCTGTGTCGGAGAATACGGCATTGTGATCCCTGGGCTCTGGCCGTCCGAGTTGACTCCAGTGGCCCTTACGAGACCCTCGATATGGTCTCCGTCTTTCAGAGCTTGGCTCAGCGTCTTGAGCAGCAATGCACCAGCACCTTCACCACGCGCATAGCCATTCGCATCTTTGTCCCACATGCGTGATCTGGCATCGGGAGACAGCATGTGTAGCTTAGACTCGTTGATGAATGGGGCGGGATCCAGGATCAAGTTCACACCAGCAACGACAGCGGCGTTGCAGTCACCGTTGAGAAGACCCCGCGCAGCATTGTGCAAAGCCACCAGGGAGCTCGAGCAGGCCGTGTCTATCGTCTCAGACGGGCCCTTGAGGTCGAAGATGTACGAAATCCGGTTTGACAAGATGCTGTTGGCTGAGCCAGTAGCATTGTACTTGGGCACCGTCTCGGTATCGCGGGCCTGGATGTTTGCCCAATCCGACGTCATGCATCCCACATGAACGGATGTGAAGGAGCCTCTCAGTTCATCAAGAGTCACTCCGGCGGACTCGAATGTCTCATAAACAGCCTCTAACAATATTCTCTGCTGTGGATCCATGCCTGCAGCCTCGATTGGGCTGATGCCAAAGAAGGCAGCATCGAAAAGGCGAGTGTCCTCTTCAAGAAGGTAGGATTTGTTTCCGACGTCTGTAGCGCCATGGGTATCACCACTCTTGTGGTGGAAGCGGGATAGATTGAGTCGTTCGGGGTGAAATTCTTTCAGAACATCACGGGGCTGTTGGAGGAGATCCCATAGCTTTGATGGGGAGCTACACGCTCCTGGGAATCTACAGGCGGATCCAATCACCGCTATTGGTTCGCGAAACCGCCCATCCTGCTGTCTTTGTTGATCCATGGTTGATTTTGGAAGAGGTGGTCTATTCCATGCAATGGGGTGTTGGAAAGTAGAAAGAGTGACCTGTTTGATCTGAACAACAGTGAAGAACAACCAAGCGCAAGATGAAGAGCTACGGGAGCTTGACCTCCAAATTCAACCTCAATGGAAGTATCTTGAGTATTTGAACTACTATTCATCCAATAACTAGACTTTTGCCAACACGGTTGAACCCATGTGAGTGTGTGTGTGTCAATACGAAAATAACTACCGCGTCAGACAATCCGCCTTGACGTACGACTGTTCAAGAGGCAGCGTTCCGTCTCCTCTTTTCATCGACCAAAGGGAAATGCGCATCTTACGCGAGACTACTTGCATACCTCTGAGTCCGTCGCAAACATGTTTGCGGAGAATTGAGGATCAAGCATGCTGCACGAGTTGGACCCGCGCGCAATGCCCTTCGCTGTCATGATACGCCTCACATGAACTCACATAGCGCTCAAAGTACGAATCTAGTATTCCGACGGACTAAGCTGTGTGGGCTAGCAACATCATGGCTAGCGTTCCAGAAGAGAGAGGGTGAATGAATCGGGGCTATGCTTCAGGCCAATGCTGCACCGCTGCACCTTAAAAAGTCGCCGATAATCCTTTGACCATGGCCGTCATATCCAGCCTCAGTCGGAATATCGCCAACAGTGCTGACTGATGGCGCGTTCTGCAACTTGATGTGCGGCACAAGCGGCTCTCGTTAGCCGGGAGGGCGTGGGACACTGCTCCATTGTCTCCCCATATTTTGGCACATGCAGTCGGGTGTGAGACACAGGACGCATACATGTATGCATGCTGATATTAACCTGCCTCCAACCCCGGGCTGCCACTCTCCAATATTCCGCTGAGCCCTTGTTAGCCCCGGAAAATCCTCCATTCCCGTGACGCGCTCGCTGCTGCCCGCTCAACCGCTCAAACCCTGGCAGTGCAGTTGTACTTGTATTGACGACGTCTTCCCTAGAATAGAATTTGCCGTAGTGCCTTAGTATAAGCTTATTCTCCAGCTACCTTAGGTGGGGCGATCTGGCATTGGATTGTTGTAGTACAACAGCAAAGTGATACAGTGCCGGATGCTACCTAGGTAGGTAAGCTCTACTATCACATTCCTTGTCAACTGCTTGTCGATATTGCAGAATCCTTCAGTTCGTTCCTGCATCCGTAGTGCCCGGGACAAGGACTTGTGTAACAATGAACTGGTAGGTCGTAGTCATACGCAGGTGTATCCAGTGTTATTCTTGTTTCACACGATTCTCCGCAGGAGATATCGGACCGTAGGTATGTCCAAATGCGGCTACCCTTGGCAGTTGTCAGTGACTCAGTGCCATGCGAGTCCATCTTGTGTGCACGTTGATCGCACGAGCATCGCCATATGGGAAACCCTCCAAAACAGAGCTACTTACGCGCTGGAAATGTCGCATAGATTGAGTGAGATTATGGTGCAGCTTATCATGCACGGAATTCGGGGTCTAGGGGTATACAACAACCAGCATCGAGAGGGCTTTGCAGCACCGCAGCGGTGATGTGAGACAATATTCCGTTGTCGCAAAACTCGCGATTCAGCATTGATACTTTCCTTGTAAATATTATTGTACTCAAGGGCGACATACGCAATTCGTATGCTTGCACATAGGCCAGCATACTTCTTCATCCAAGCCCACATCTCAAGCCAACCCTTACAGGTCTTGCCATCGCTCCTATCGGGCTCATACATTACTTGTTTGTCTACTTAGTTTACCCTGCCATATTCAGCGATATTTGACGCGGACGAGAGCCAAGGCTCTTGAAACTCTCCAATTACCCCGGGTCATACTCATACTCACAATGACTGTCATTGATGTGCTGCCACAGACACAGCGGGCATTGAAGATTGTCGGGCCCAATGCCGTCTCTGTGAACGCAGCCGCCCCTCTGCCAGACATCGAGCCAACAGACGTCCTTGTTCGGGTCGTTTGCGTCTCCATCAACCCGGTCGATGGCAAGGCAGCAGACATGTCACCACAACTTGGAGCTACGAGCGGCACTGACTTCTCTGGTGTTGTCGTGGCTCTTGGCGCGGATGTCGAGGCAGATAATTGGAGAGAAGCAAACACCATGAAGCCCGTCAGGATCGGAGACCGTGTGTTTGGAGGAATCTTCGGCAATGACCCACTGAGACCTCATAATGGCGCGTTCGCGGACTATGTTGCGGTGCCAGCACGCCTTGTCTGGCACATTCCGACAGGCACAGACTTTGCAACCGCCGCTACCATGGGCGCCGCAATTGCTACGGTTGGGTTGTCACTCTTCAACTACTTGGGACTTCCGCTACCATCTAAGTCCAGTAGCAATGGCGCTTCCAGCATCAAGTCAGCAGTTCTGGTGTATGGCGGGGGTACGGGAACTGGTTCGATGGCCATTCAGGTCTTGAGAGAGGCTGGGCTGCCAGTCGTCACGACATGCTCAGCTGCCTCTTCCACAAACGTTTTGCAGTTGGGAGCAGAAGCCTGGTTTGACTACAAGTCACCCACCTGCGGCGCAGACATCCGTGAGCACACCAATGACTCTCTCGCCTTCGCGTTGGACTGTATCACCGACACTGCATCTATGGGGATTTGCTATGAAGCACTCGGCTCTGCTGGCGGTCGTTATGTGGCGTTAGATGCCTTTCCGGTTCGTGGCCATACTCGCCGCAGCGTGGTACCTGAATGGGTGTGCACACCTACACAGTTCGGCAAAGCTATTCGCTGGACGCCCCCCTACGACCTCGAGCCACGCCCGTATGATCTCAAATGCGCTGAGCTCTGGTATGTGGTTGCGCAACGACTGATTGATGAGGGTCTCATTGCATCTCACCCTTTAGAGAAGAGAAACGGAGGACTGTCTGCGGTTCCTGAGGGTATGGAAGAGGTGCGAAGAGGTCAGATCAAGGGAAAGAAATTAGTCTATACCATTCTTGACAGCGAACCCATTGCTGTATCGGCTTGAGAAGGTACATGCCCTTCTGTCAATCGCGACATGGGGTTTCAAGGAATTTCGGCGGTATAAGTCGTTGACATAGATATAATGCAGTACTTATATGTAACAGTGTAGTGGTATGGACCACAACCAACGTCTGGCTAGTAGAGTGTTTCCGTCTAAGCGTAATCACGGTATCACGTATATCACTCCGACACCTGCTTCTTGGCGCGTTCTCGATGCCTGGACACGACATATGCCCAGTCCTCAATCCCCGCTCTTTTTACCAGATTTGTAGCGTTTTATTTTGAGGCTACAGCGCCACGAGTTCACAAAATGGTAAGTCAGGAACGTACAACTCTACGGAGAACACAAGTCTCGTTATATCAGATTTACTACCAAAGATAGGTACAGTCTTGCCTTCCGTACTCCCAGATGTTACAATGCCAGCGCCCGATTGTTCCGCTTCGACCGACAGGTAAGGTATATCTCCCTTCAATCCCAAACCTGAACCGCCAGGCTCCTAGAGTAACGTCTTCGACATATTTTTGAGGTGCCCTAGATACCACGCCTATAGGAAGGTTAGCAATGCCTCAGGCCTATAGCTTCCTAGAAGCTACTCACATTATCCATATGCACACTCAGGGCAGTAATGCCCATTTGCCGGATAAGCCAAGGGGCCTCGATTTTTGGTGAGTAGAGCGTTGCATCAGAGTCTTTCACTTCGTGATTGAACATAACAGTCTTGGGGAGCAGAGGATTCACGGCGGCTGGGCGAGCAATTCCTACCATTGAGCAGGCTCCATTTGTCACAGCTTTCTCAATGCTTTCGCGGCAACGAAATCCCCCAGTCAAGAGAAGTGGAACGTCTGGGAACTTTGATGCAACGACTTTCGCAAAATCGACAAAATAAGCTTCGCTGTGCTCCATATTTGCGCTGCTGCTAGGTTTTGGAGGCCCGAGAAACATCTATACAGCAAATACCGCTTCGTTAGCCAGCTACCTAAAGAGCAAAGGGCCTCAGGGGAGATACTGACAAGCGGATCTTCGAACGTCCCACCACTTATCTCGATGAAATCGACGCCGGCTGATGTAACGAGCTCTAGCTGACGGACCCTATCAACGAGAATTTCCGGGAACACGGAGTCGACAGAGTTGATCGTAACGCCGACGCAAAATGAGCTGGGCACTTCCGACCGAACCGCGCTGATGATGTCAATGAGGAACTTGGCTCTCCTCTCCGTCGAGCCTCCATAGGCATCCGAGCGTCGATTTGTCCTCTCTGTGAGAAACTCGTCAATTAGATAACCATGCGCAGCATGGATTTCGACGCCCGCAAAGCCGCTACGATACGCGAGGCGAGCTGCACGAGCAAATTGCTGAGTGATTGTCCGAATCTCTGCTATTTCCAGCTCTCGCGGCTTCCCAAAGGCGATAGCAGAGACAGCTTTAGGAATCAGGCCATCGCCCATATGGAGGCCAATCGAGGTCGGCGCGACATTCTTTGAAAGGTACCCATGCGTCCCAGCCCCTATCGGGCATTGTCGACCCGGATGGTTGAGCTGTACTAAGGTTGGTGTGCCGTGTTGCCTACAAACTTTCGCCCAGCGCGACCACGATGCTACAATCGTATCATCGCTGGCTCGCGAATCAACCGCGAGGTCGTTGGCCGTGCCAAGATACCTATCGTCAACCTGAACATTTCCTGTATCATGAGGGGATTAGCAAAGCTATCCTCCCCTGATTGCTGGGATTACTTTATCCGGCCAAGTGATGAGATACCGGTAATGACCATGCCCCAACCGCCCTTGGCCCAGCGCTGATAGATGTTGCGGATCTTCATGTCTGGTAGGGATCCGGCCGCTGATATTCCCTCTGACATGGAAGCTTTCACGAGTCGATTCGGCAATGTTAGACCACATCGCAGCGTTATGGGCAGAGAAGCATGCAATTCTGCCATTTCTGTCGGTTTGTTCATGTTCAAGGCGCGATGCAGCTTCTAAAACAGTCAGGACTATCTTCTTTGCTGCTCATTCGGGTAAATAAAACGCACATCCGAGGAAGCAAGGCCTGGCTTAACAAATGGACTTGGTTTAAGAACACCACCATCAGCCATGAGGACGTCATCTGCAGGGTGATTTTGCATGAGCAGCCGTGTTTGGTAGGAGACAGTACGCCATTAGCCACAGCTTGTTCGATATGGAAGCCCTCGTATGTATCAGGGACGTCGACCAAATTGCCCTCGTCAGCAGCCATCGCAGGCTTTGCTGCGCACCGTCCGTTGCGTCGGGCACCAGCCTGGGCCAGGGTGTCCCCCAGCACTCTAGCCTCGGATTTTGCCGCTGTTCAAATTTCGAAGGATCAAAGTCGCCATGCCTCTTCAAGACCGGGTAACTGCTCTGGTCCACGTCAGGGGCACTGAAAGATACGCCTAAATGTAATATTCCGTGCCATGCTTCGTACATTGGCGACGACCTCTGTTCAACAGCCCCGCTTGCATGACCTACATACCTAACACGTCCATCCTTCGAGCGCGGCAATTTTCTCCACTTACCTTGTGAATAGAGATACGAGTACATCAGCCAATGTGAGTCCGAATTATACGGACAGAATGCTAGGTTTGCGATGATGGCTGGATTGATAAACGATTATCGATAGACGCCCGGAATAACACAGGATTCTCCGGTGCTTATGGTAGAAGAAACAAAGGAGTAGCACATCCGATAGTGTCGGCTGGTTCAGTACGCAACCGAGACTTCACTACCTACCGAGGTACCCTGTATCAATCTGTGTAAGTGGTGTAGAGCAATAGTAGACACTGGCATTGCTTTCGGCACATCATCTGATGAAATTGACTTGCTCTGCTCTCTTTTCGAAATGCTCTTTTCAGCGAGTAACCCTTTTTTTTTTTTTCTCTTCTTCTCTTCTTCTCCTTCTTTTTCTTTGTATAAAAGATATAGAGTGTTCTCTAAAGAAGAGAAAGTGTAGTGTTAGACCAAAAGTTGCTTCAAAACTTTCGGTGCTTTCATTTCACAGAGCGACCGTATTACTCAGTATTAATAAAGCAAACTATGCAGCAGTCAGCAGCAGAGATACCGTTAATAGTTATAGCATTCGACTGAAGGCACTTGAAGATAGGACCACATTATGTCTTATCAGACAACTACATAGAATGAGAATTCAGAATGACTGGGATAGAAAGGGGTAAGTACCCATGAAAACCCCCCATAGACTAGAAAGGTCAAAGCTATATTGCACGATTGTAATGGCGATCTTAAGGCCTTCAGTCCTGATATTGTTTGAAACTACTTGCTTTTGTGGTCTTCGAGCTTTTCCCCGGCCTTTGTCGCAGTAATGGCAACAAACCTCCATCGTGATCTGCCAGCATATCCGCTTCTGGCACAGATCATGTTGATAAAGCTCTTTTCGTTCCCAAACAACCTAAAGAATAGATATGGAATCATAACTAGCGAGTAAAAGAGTCGCAAAATAGGCAGAATATTCGGCTGCCAGTCGCGTACTACAACGTCGACGAAACCGGCTTCTTCCAGCAGATTTTTGAAGTAGTCTTCGCTTGCGGCCTCATTTGTTGGCATGACAGTATAGTCATTGACCATTTTTAACTCCTGCGTGAGTCTGTCGTTGGGATCGTCATGCTTCGCAGCTGTCTTGCGCTCGACCTCGACCATGGCAATTCTGCCGCCCGGCCGTACGACTCTGAAAAACCCGGCCATCGCTTTCTGAGGATCGACAGCGTGGCCAAACGCCTGCATGGTGTATACCCCGTCGAAGGACTCACTCGCGAGACTGTCGAGATGATGGTAGTCCATCTTCTCCACCGACATCATCTCCTTTGACAAACCAGCATCTTTTGCCGCTTTCCGGGCGTCTTCAATCGCCCAGTCGATGATATCAATGCCAAAGACGCGCATGCCATG
This sequence comes from Trichoderma reesei QM6a, assembly GCF_000167675.1. Taxonomy (NCBI): domain Eukaryota; kingdom Fungi; phylum Ascomycota; class Sordariomycetes; order Hypocreales; family Hypocreaceae; genus Trichoderma; species Trichoderma reesei. Next base: position 44,673 of record NW_006711152.1, read on the forward strand.
TTGAGCCATGTACCGCGCAACGTGGCCAACTCCACAACCCGCATCTAGCACACGGGAGCCCTTTGGGAGAGCCAGGATCTCCATCAACTTTTGCTCCATGCTATTTGCGATGGAATCAGTATGAGCTATTCGGAGCTTCTGCCCACAGAGGCTATTGAACTGGATGCATACCGACGAAGTTTCGACCCCAGCGGAAATGGCCAGTAGGTGTCTTTATCCCAGTAGCCGAAATGCTGTGTTCCGCCCATAATAATTTGATAAACGACGCGTGAATCCCACGATTCGTAGTAGGCTCGCAGGGCCACATTGTCGGTCATGATGGGCTCTGCCGCCGTTGTTTGAGTAGAAGACATGCTGCTGTGGGTGATTGACACCTCTTCTCCTATACCGGTGTTTCGTGATTTCGGATCTTTGCTCCTCCTTGGTACAGTGGCTCAATAGTATGTGCTACAGCTCCAATCTAGCATGCCGCTGGGGTGAGTGCGATTGCGCTGTGGTTCTAAGTTTTCCGAGAGCTTACCTAGGATGAGCAAGTATGCGATGGGATTTTCCGTGTCTAAACACCCTCAGTTCACCGTCAAAGGATTTGGACAGGGATGCCATGCTGACGTCTGCTGTATTGTTACGGAGTATGACTTACATACAGTACCTAGGTAGGTAGTTCGCGGAGGATGCGTACCGACGGCCAAGCTGCACTCCGGAATAGGCCCCACTGTGAGAGAGCTCCAGGTTGTATATCCCGAATGTGTTGTCCTTGTCCAATATCATGCCTTGTCTGTCTTCAAATCTGACCATCGTTAGGAAACCTTTCGATTATACCATTTGACACCGTTCTTCAAAGACTTGTGAAGAGCCCATGTTATGGTTGGGTAATCTTTGTTTGGAGTAAGGGACATTGCTTGCTCTTTCAAGCATCGCGCTAGTATTTTGGCCAAGTCAATTGAGCTAGACCAAAAGGTATAGAGCTGCCGTCCCTTAATACCCTCTCCGATCATATCTTTCCGAGACTCCAAGGTCCTCACATAAGAAGCAGGAGCATACTATTATTACTACGATGTTGTTGCCCGAGTACGTCAGCGACTTGGGCGGCTCACATGCGGTCACATTAGCGGCCTTAGGCGTGAGCGTCCTGGCTGTTCTGTTCACAAGGCTGTTCAACGAGAGCAGGAAGGGTCACGAAGCGGGCTGCAAGCCTGTGACCCGCGTCAGGCAATGGGAACCTTTCTTTGGGCTCGACATGGTGTATAGCCAGCTACAAGCTCTAAAGCGGAACTACTATCTGGATTGGCTGAGGAATCTGCACAAGGGCAAGCCAAAAACATTTGCCATTACCTTCATGGGAGTCAAGCAGATTTGTACCATTGAGGGCGAAAACCTCAAGGCAATTCAAGCAACCAACTTCAAAGACTTTGGGCTGGAGCCCATGCGCCGGAAGACGAAAGGTGCGATGCCCTTTGCCGACAAGGGCATCAGCACAACGGATGGAAAGAACTGGGAGTTTGCTCGATTTCTCGTGAAGCCTTTCTTCTACAGAGAAGTTTACGCTAGCATTGACCGAGTCGACCCTTACGTCCGTAAGCTATTCGGCCTCCTGCCAGAAGAAGATGGCGTGACATTTGACATCCAGCCTCTGATTCAGCGATGGGTAGGTCTCATTTCTGCTCGCCTCGCCCCCTGCCGTCGTCAGATGTGGCATTCCCGATGGCTGTCGGGGTGTTTGAATGAAAAGTGTCTAACCATGGCCTAGTTCCTTGATTTAACGAGCGAGTTTATCTTTGGCAAGACTATGGATTCTATGACTTATCCCGATCGTGCCAACATCACATGGACTATGCTAGACGTTCTACGAGGCGGTCGACTTCGCATCCAAATGTACAAGTTTCTGTGGGCATTCAACTGGAACTGGTGGCTGAAGGCCGTTTACGAAGTCCATGACTTTGTCAACGTACACATCCGCAGCACATATAAAGAACTCGCAGCGCGCGAACAGCGTATCAGGGACGGGCTGCCTGTGGGCCCAGAGCGTGTTGATCTCCTGTGGTATATGGCTACCCACGTCAGAGATGAGGAGGAACTGAGGTCTCAGCTGTGTCTGGTTTTTGTTCCAAACAACGACACCACGTCCATCTTCATTAGCAACTGCATATGGCACCTAGCTCGTGATCATGAAGCATGGCAGAAGCTGCGCAAGGAAGTTCTCGACTACGGCGATCAGCCCATCACATTCGAGTCCCTAAGAAGCATGCCCTATCTGAACGGCGTGCTCAATGAGAGTAAGATATCCCTTTTTATTTCTACCAAGGCGGAACGCCAAGTCCTGACCTCTCTCTTCTAGCACATCGGTTGACTCCCAACAACATCGTCCAAGTGCGTGCTTGCCTCAACGATTCCGTCCTGCCTCTGGGTGGGGGTCCTGATGGCAAGTCGCCCTTATACGTGAACAAAGGCGACCTCGTCTCAGTAACCAAGACCGTCATGTATCGCGACCCAGATATCTGGGGTCCCGACGTCGATGTATTCAGACCGGAGCGTTTTTTTGGTGTCCGCGGCAACTGGAACTTTCTGCCCTTTGGGGGCGGTCCTCGTCGGTGCCCTGCGCAGATGATGGTCCAGACAGAGTCGGCCTATATGCTGTTCCAACTGGCAAAGAGGTACTCGCGACTTGAGTGTCGTGACCCGGAGCCTTACACCGCCGTGATGCGGATCGGGCCGTCCAATATTAACGGCGTCAAGATAGCTTTCTACAAGTGATGGGAGGTCTGGGGTGGCAATGGATATACAAGACTCTTTGAAGATTTTACGGATTCCAATCTTTTAGAATAGCCTGTGTCACGTATTATGCAACAATCCATGCTGCGTTGAGACGGCCTTGCGGGAATGATATTTGTGACCTTCTTTCCTTCATCCTTGGATACGTCCGCCTGTTAGATAGCCAGCATAACTTTAGAAGCTCGCCAAGTAATGTTAGGTTAGCTTTCGGATTTTTTTTGGTTTACTCATCTCTAACATACTAGAGCTTCGACTTTAAGAATGGTGTCGTCCGGTTTCTCGAAGTGGCCCAGATCCTAGTATCGGAACGTGCCATTGTAAACGCCAAAGCACGAAAGGAAGAGAGACCTCCAAAGACTTGAGGATACGAGACTCGTTAGGTAGTCAGTTCATTAGGCTGAACGATTCTCTCGTGGGATATATTAGGGTAGAGCCGTGGGGTTGATGTAAGGTACGATGCCGAGCGAAGTCCAGTCTGCAACAGGCAGTCTGAACATGCGACAGCTGATGCGTGAAACCTTACAACTTCTATTAGAATTCTGCCTTGTGCTCACTTATATTGATTGAAATTGACCTTGAATTACAGGCCTGAATGGAATTATATGTACGAGATAAGTTGAGGACAATATTTGCTAGTATTGAACTCGAACCATGAGATAGTGCACTATATCTTGTGAGGTAGGCATATCTCACTTTGGCTGTGTTACCTACTAATATGCCTTCATAGGTCATTCCGCCTCCATAGGCCGTGAAGAAAGCATTGAGTGTCCTGTCCCGCCGATATATCGATCTGGTAGAACAGGGCAATTGATGGCTGAACAGAAACAGTAGTGCTGAAAGGCCGTGCCTACGGTCCATGTCTCGACCATCCCGGGGCACGATACACCCATGCGATGCATATGCACACCCGACACCAAAATGACGCCTACTCCCAAGAGTCACTGGCTTTGATTTCACGGCTAGGAGTAGTTCAACGAACAGTCGGCGACTTTTCAGTATACGGGACATGTTCTAGCCACGAATCCTGGAACCAACGTCAGGATCATTGCGGGGATGAGTCACTCCGTGTGTTCTTCAATCCCCGACCTTGAATCCGGAGACTCCTATTGTTAGCTGACTGGCGCTTGCCTAACCTTTCGTTCACTGCCACTGTTGAATCAGCTCCCATGCACTTTCAACACTGACTCAGTTAGCTTGGTGAGGATATCTCCTCACATTAACATACCTACTGCACTGCGTAAGCACGGTGGAGTTCAACTTCCATGTGTTCTGGGTGCTGCGGATATAGGTCATTTCTCACTTGTCAGCATCCCTAGGATGATGGCCAACGGTACCATGTCATGGAGGAACCGCTTAGATGTTGCTGTCCAACACTGATAGTAGGCCAGGATGTTGACTAAACTACTGGTTAATGATATCGAATACTTTATGTATATGGGACAAGTGCTAGAGACTTTACCGACATGAAATTATATACCACCACTGGGGTTCGCGGATCAGGTCACTTGTCCTTACGATTTTGTGACCCACCATCAAAGGTTTCAAAGGTGCCTGGATGTGATACCAAGCTACTCTCTATTATCAGCGTCTCAACTATATTGCCCGGGCACTCAAGAGTCTATCTCTGCCCTGGACATCTTTCTGTGATGGCCTTGTTGTAGATGTCTACCTCTGGTAGCTCCCTACTGCTTCTTCCTTGCTATTCTCTCTTCTATTCTGGCCTGATATCACGGATGCACGTTATGACACAGTCATCTGGTCCTTTCACGACCGAAACTTATCATCTGCCGTGGCCGATAGCCGCTGGAAATGAGTACTAGTCGAGGACTTCAAGTACATTGTAGCTAAACCATGCAGTAGTCCGTGGGCTGTGCGTCTCCTGTTCTTTGCCCGCAACTAAACAACCGTGCACCGCTGGTGTAACCCCTGCTCCATGATCTCACAACACAGCGTCAGCGCGGAATAGCCAGCCGATGCAATAACCTGGTCCACCTCCCTGTCCCCCCTCATCATCGCGCCAATGTATGCTTCTGCACAAGAGCAGAAAAGGAACTCGCGTGCCGATACGGCCCCTGCCGAGGTTCGCACCCGTTGCTCGAGGACTGTGACGTACGTCTGGATCGTCTCTTGGAGCTGCCGCCAGCTTGCACCGTTGATGGCAGGGAAAAAGCTATCCTCGAGCTCGCTGATCATGTCGAGACAGAGGGCTAAAATAGCATGCCACTGCAACGTTGCTAGATGTCCTTGGCAGTGTATCCGAAGAGCCGTTAACGCATCTGGACCGGCGGATGCGGCCGAGGCGCCTGTTGATATGGTGGTTCCGGTGGCCAAGGCGGTCATGCTGACAGCGTCAGGGATGAGTTCGCCAAGCCCATTGTCCGGTGCCTTTGGTCCGGGCAGTTGGCTGGCCAAAAGCAGCAGCGAGACCTCCATCCGCACTTTGCGAGAAAAGTAGTACGCCGGGTTGGTTGTGGAGGAGGCAGCGAATTTGGCGTGTGGTGCAAGCACAAATGGCAGCGTGAAGGCGTCCAACAGCTTGAGTTGAAAGACTGAGGCCGACTTTTGCAAAGACAAGAACCGCTGAATCTCTGCAGAGTAGACAGCCCTCAACTCGGCCGAAAGCCGGTGTTTATCTTCAAAGGCCTTGGCAGCACCAGGAGAATGCACCACGTGTAAGATCTGGAGCCGTAGGCGCTGAGTTCGTGCCAGAATGACCAATGGGTTCGTCCTCGGCAAACCGTAGTCCAAGAGAAAGCTCGTGAGGGAGGCGCATGATACCGGATCAGCGTCGGCATCGGTAGCCTCGTCGTCTGTGAATTCGGACGGCGGCGCGCAATCGTAGCTTTCTGGAGAGATTGGGGCAGGGAGGCCGTTGTCAAGGGACAGCTGCAGGGACAACTCCAGCATCGTAGCCCATAACCGCCGACGGAGCTCGACCTCTCGGGCCGGCATATCTGCATCGACTATGGTAGGGTCCCGGTGCAATCCCATCTGCATCGCAACTCGGGTCAGGTCATGGTCCCCAGGAGACCACAGCGAGCCGATCGAGGCCGTCTGGATCGGGCCTGTGTGCCGGGACAACGCCAGGAGACACACAACTTGTGCAGTATTGGTGTCTGCTCGGGACCCTGCCATCATCTTTCGTGCCAGCCACTGCTTCCCGTAGGCGACCCATTGTATTGCTTGTTCTCGCAAACTGCTGCCCTCTTGTCGCTGTTCAGGAAGACCGTCAGCCGCAGCATTGAGACTGGGGCAGACGAAAGCGCCCAGGGCGATGCACATCATGAGCTTGCACACAAACACCTCTTCAACTTCCGGCGGGCAGTGTGACGGAGATCCGGCCCAGAATCGTTTATAATCATGCCGAAAATCTGGGACGTGTAGAATCCGCAATACCGATTCAAAGGTATTGAGATATGCATCGAGCAGCTTGTCACAGATCTCTTGCGGAGGAAGTAGCTTTCTTACCGCGTTGACAGATGGATCGAGGTTCACGGCCCAGTTCAGCGCCACTGAGGAAGCCGAGGGCCTTTTTGCTTTTGCGTGACGTTCCAGCTCAACAAATCTCTCTATCAGCGGCCGCAAGTGCTCGTCTCTCGGTTGTAGTGCTATCGGCCCATTCGAATTTCTTAGCCCATGGAGTAGAAATTGTAACCTTTCGCACTTGGTGATGGCTTCTTCCCAGCAATCGGCGAACTGGTCGTGAGCAGTTTCGATGGGGGAATCAGATTGTCCTTGATCTAACAGCGAGTGCGTCGAGGTCCAAGACGTTTGGTCGTCGCTCCGTGTTGACAAGTGCCCGGAGACAGCAGTAGATACATCCGAAAATGGCCCAGCGTTTGCATCTTGGAATGCATCGCCGGCTGAATGTGCAGCAGCTGAATTGCAGAACGCGTCATTGAGCCCCAGAAAGGTTTCGAGGCTTGTCCCCCCGTCACTCGTAGTTGTCGTAGCTGTCGTCGTCTCAAGAGAGAAGAGGTCGAGATGCCCAGAATCGCTATCTCCGAAAATCGAATGTTGTTTTCTTGGCTGGGCATATCCGAGTTCTGAAAGCTGAGGGTTTATATTATTGTTGGTGCGGCGGTTGATGTTGTATGCAAATGGTTGGAAGCGAGCGTTGTTGTAAATGCACCTGGTGTTTGGAAGCTTTCTGCATGGGCCACAGGGTGTTGCACTATCGCATCTGATTTTTCTGCGTCGACACTCGACACACGCTGTAGCCGGTCGCCGTCGCTTGTAGGTCGTGGTGCTCGACTCCATTTGTGGATGCTCTTGCGCAAGTCACTCAGGAGGCTGTCGCTGGAGGATAGATTGTAGCTACATACATCGCTGCGTTGCTACGTCCTTGTAGATCTGTTGCATTTATAGGGCAGCTCTTCTTTCGAAAAATCCCCGATCGTGTGCCTTTTAACAAGGCAAAATGCACAGACACTAGACCTTTTCGACTGAGGATTTGTCCCCTCTTTCGTTAAAATCCTACAACATCGCTGTAAAAGCTCCGAAGGAAGAACGCGATGCGCTTGATTATCAATATCAGTTGAGCCAAGGATTAATGACGCGTCCGTTATCATGCAACGCTTCATGACCTCCACGCAATACCTAGATACATAGCATACGACCGGCTGTGGCTCACCTGGGTATAGACACAATGCCCGTAATCTGGGGTTTCAGGGGCCTTACGGTCTTAGCGCTCACATGAGTACGTCAATCCCTGCTTTGCTCAAGCGTATCGCGCTCGATCTCTTGCTCAGCAGGTAGGACTTACCACTTCTTGGAAGCTCATCTTGAGAAGCTTGTGGGCATCAGTTGCATACAAGTACATGGACGTGACCTTTGGTGTAGCATTGCCTTGCACGCGCCATCGCATGAGTTGATGCAGCTGTTTTCAGGACTTCATTCGCGGATACAAACGGGGCATCATTGCACGATTGTCAAAATCTTCCCATTCCCACTCGCACATCAGAGGACTGAGCTCGGCAGTCCTGTGCCTTGCAAGATTGTCGTAGATTCCAACTCTGAGTGTAAGACTTTAGCGCTGATTTGAATGACGCTGTCACTCGCAACGATGTCTCGTCTGGAAATCTACATGCCCGCCTAAAGTGCCCGTGCCGCCAGAGGTAACCCAGCAAGCCCCAGCTTACAAAGTGGTTGATCAGCTCTTGCAACTTAGCAAGAGCTTTCTAGTGATTCCTATCATATTTCTGTTGCCTTTCTGTTGCATTGCATACAGGACATCTAATAATAAAGCTCTCTTTTGAATTTGCCACATACCTTACCCACCTCTCTGGTTCGAGACATCTGGAAGGGAAGGAACGTAGCCTGTCTGGAAATCTACAGGACTTGAATTTTGTCTTGGCTTTTGGAAGGCGGTCGGCCTCATATTGCGAAACACGTTCAACCATTGTCCTGAGAACTCAATTCGAAGAAGGCGAAGATGTTGATATAAGAAAATTAGCATGGCACGTGTCACAAGGAGCAAGACAGTATATTCATATCATGGCCTATGCCTCACATAAAGTGTCATTCAGAATTCACAGCGACGTCAAACAGTACAGGTTTAGCAGCGGGCCGTTGTTAGGCTGATTCGCTTACTGGATTTGCAAGCTGTAGTACACATGTTTGCGAGGGTTGAATGTCCGTCAATCGCGACCTACCTATATTAGATGACTGGAGGCAACGAATGGCTATGTAGAAACCCCTGTTTTCATTTACATTATAAGATCCCATTTGGCCATTCTATAAAATCACAAATGAGGGCTACGGCATTTTGCAAAGCCCAGATGACACGGTAAAGCAGATAGCACATCTCTTTCCATGGGTACGTGTTGCAGTGACCATGACTTTCAGATTGGGTGCCTTAACATGGTACAAGCTGAAAGAGAGAATGCCAATTGATCAAGTCTCTATCCACTCGACGTGAGCTTTATCAGATGCTACACTACGTGAACTGATGGAGTTAGGCAAATTAACACTCTTCGACAAAGCACCAGTATGCCCGGGTTGTCTTTGAATCATCAAACTACCTGTTTTCCGTGAAGATAAGCTGAATTTCACTATTTCTGAAATATATAACCTTGGTATGGCACTGACATGGCCATCTAGCATGTATAGGACTGGCCTAGCTGGACTGGGTAGCTCCTTCATAAGATAATATTTTATGGTGCGTAGTTGAGGATCAGAACGCTGAAACTTCCCAGACAGATCTTTAACTCTAGCCAACCTTACCATTCTAACCACCAAATGCAAGCTCCTTGTACAAAAGAACAGACGACACGCTGATAACAGTCGCATCATGAGTAACTCAGCTTGGAGTTATTGTAAGGAATTGACTCTGTTGTCTGATGACAAGCGGTTGTTTCATTCACGCTCTCTGAGTTCATTCCTTCGTTGCGGTTGTTGATACAGACTTTCGCGTTTCCCACCTTCTTATGAACCAGTATATAGAGTACGGAATGAGAAACGTTTGAGCTCTAATAAGATGTCAGTTATGCTGTAGGATAGAGTGACAAGAAAAGCAGAAGGACATTGGTGCCTCTGTGCATTTTGGAGGTTATTCAACATCTTCGGCATATAGGTCACATCGGCAATCACTATGATAGGATTTGACTTTTCTAACACATCCTCAATGATATGATGATATAGGGGTGATATAAGAAGCAGGGGATACCTGCAACAATGATTAGGCGAGGTCAACCACTTGACATTGGCCATCAGTATCATATTCACCAAAATGTAACCAGCTCTCGCGGTTGTTTCTTGCTTAATCCTGCCGGTCGAACTCCAGGTCACATTGCGTCCTCTCTAGCTCTGAAATTATACACCATCTTCTGCCGAGGCAAGTGAGTGCAGGAAAATGGTACGATGGACACCAATATGTCAAAAGACCCGTGGCAAACACGGCATGACACATGACAAGTTTCCGTCGGCTTTGGCAAGGCGTTATCGGTCCGGAAACGGCCACCATAAAGTAGTGCAGGGAGAGCAAGACTTCGGCGGTACTAAGAGGATCAGAATGGCTGATATATGGACTCTGAGGCCGTGTTCCCGTTTCCATATGACCTTGAATCATAGCCGAGTTAGTTGATGATGCACTCTATCAATTTCCTTCGCATTCGGGTATCCTTACCGTTCCTGTATTTTCCAGATAATGCCAACTAGATTTAACCCAAAAATACATGCAGCTTCAACGAGAATATCCTTTTGTATCTTGTTGGTAGTTTTGTCGTCTTATGGAAAAACATTTGCTACGTGTTGCTCGAACTGTCTATCTTGGTGCCATGATCGTCGAGCAATGGTTTCCCAACGGACATAGGGCTTGGACAAAGTACAGACGACCTCCATCAACAATTCCTATAGTGCTACTATGTATGTTCTCTTTCGAAAACGCTACAAGATGTTAACTCTCGCAGTCGTAGGCGAGTACTCGGTGCAGAAAGAGTTAGGCAGTAATACAACCCGATGTAGATGTCTTCAGCTTGTGAGGTTGCATTGCGAAGAGGTTACATACCGTCGGAGTATACGCCACTCCGAGTCTCACCTCCCCGGATTACTTCACACACGAAAACTTCCATTTAGGCAGAATCCGTGTGATGCATCTGGTGGCAATATCATGCGCAGGGTAGCAATGCTAGTAACAGCAATGGCTCGGTTTTGACCCTCAATGAAATCCTACGGAATCGAAATCTTTCTTGCCAAAGTCCGACTAAGCGCGTTATATGTGTCGAAGAAAGTCTGTTCTGCGTTCGCAAGACAGATCAACATACTAATCAGGAGAGTGAGTAGCCTCGTAGACCTGAACACCAGTGACAACCATATCATGGCACAAGATACCCCAGGACATATCTGCTGGTGCTGGCTATTAGCCGCTTCGATCACCAGCTTCATCTCGATCGGAAGCAGTATGGGCTGCCGACCGGGTTCGTTGGTCAGTCCTGTGCGGTGACCCAACTTGGGCTCATTGCCTATTCTTTTAGAGAACCCGTAAGCTATATCCCGACGCGATCGATGTACGTCATGAGCGGAATTCCACTTGAAGCGGGGCGAGGGACGCCCGCTTGGCCCGGATAGGAACCACTGGCTGACTTCATGACAATAATGTGTGATTCGTATGATGCTACGTATATGCTTCGCGAGTAGCCCGTGAGGAGATGAACCAATAGGATGAACGGCTATAGACTGCTTGAAGCAGACCACTTACCGCTTGCTAGGTCTACATTCCGGAAACGCTTAGCTTAGAGAGGAAGGCGGCAATTGACCATAGTTGAACCTGCGGAAAGTTATCAATGCTAGAATATGGCACTCTTCAGGTCGCCAGCAATGCTACGGAGCCTCGCCTCCCTACCTAACATTCGCTAGCCCTCATGCATGAGGTTGAAAATGCGGGGGATCAGCTGAGCTGATGCCTCCTCCTGGCGGCAAACCCGCTCCTACGATCTCTGGCTTTGCTGCAGATCCGGACGCCATAACCGTGGCGGGCAACCGGGGACTACCCGCTTGGCGGGCACTTGGAGCCATGGAAGCAATTGTCAGGCACTTGCAAATGCCAGTCTTTAATGAGTAGGACAGACTCTGGGAGGGTTTAAGTTACTGAAGCAAGTCTCTCATAGTCGAGTTGCTGGCGTGACGTGCCGATTGAGACACCGAGGGTTGTCGTTTCCGGTTTCAAGCTACCGACTACCTATTGCGAACATCAGATTGAGTCTGGACTGCTGCTAGGTTGTTGCTCGAACGGATCATCGCACACTCCCCGGAACTTTCGGTTCAATGCTCGGCGCTTTACCTTCAAGATCCCCCACAACCAGAGGAGAAGCTTATGGCAATAAAGAAGCTTAACTAACTGAGTTTCGACACGACTCTAAACTCATCACCAGAGTCGGGCATGGGCTAGCCAACCATCCACCCGTCTGCCTGTTTCTGCGCTAAGGTAGGTAGGTAGTTGACGGCTTTGCTGGCCCTGCTCGCTGTCACCACACTGATGAGTTGGATGGTCGAGGAGCAGCGCCTCGGCATTTTACACAGGAGTCCAGGTCGGACCGACCTCGACGTGCTTCCATTCTTCCGAGCCTTGCATATTCGTAGCGGCGCCTTCGCAGACCATCTGCCGATTACTAGGCATCAAATGCCCCATTCTGCGGACTCAATGGCCGTGTCGAGCCGTGGGTACTGGCCAAGATGATGCCTATAAAGATGCCCCCTGAGATCCGTCTCCAGTTCATATCCCCAAAGTTAACGGGTCAATCAAGGCCACCAGCCCATTCCATTCACACAGCATCAGCTACAACCCTGCCATGTTTGGTCTTGTCCGCCGACTCGGGGTCGGCGCCCTTGTCGCCGCAGCCCTTTCCTCCCTCGCTGCCGCCGCGCCAGCCAACGTCGCCATCCGCTCCCTCGAGGAACGGGCTAGCAGCGCAGATAGACTTGTGTTTTGCCACTTTATGGTGCGTTTGTCCGCCCCAAGAGCATTGAAAATTCAGTAATCACTGACACGCCTTACTCGTGATGCTAGATTGGGATATGTGGTGATCGCACCTCCAGTACCGATTATGATGATGATATGCAGCGAGCCAAGGCCGCGGGCATTGACGCCTTTGCCCTTAACATTGGTGTCGACGGATACACGGACCAGCAGCTCAACTTTGCCTACGACGCCGCTGATCGCGCCGGGATGAAGGTGTTCATCTCCTTTGACTTCAACTGGTGGAGCCCCGGCAACGCGGCAGGCGTCGGCCAGAAGATTGCCCAATATGCGTCGCGGCCCGCACAGCTCTACGTCGACAACCGTCCCTTTGCATCGTCGTTTGCCGGTGACGGCCTTGACGTGAATACGCTGCGGAATGCGGCCGGCAGCAACGTGTACTTTGTGCCCAACTTCCACCCCGGGCAGTCGTCGCCGTCCACCATCGACGGGGCTCTGAACTGGATGGTACGTCTGGGCGTTGTGGCTCGAGGATAAAGCAAAGACCAAGTACTCATGCGCTGACACGCTCCACAGGCCTGGGACAACGACGGCAACAACAAGGCCCCCAAGCCCGGCCAAAACGTCACAGTCGCCGACGGCGACAACTCCTACCGCAGCTGGCTCGCCGGCAAGCCCTACCTCGCCCCCGTCTCGCCCTGGTTCTTCACCCACTTCGGCCCAGAGGTATCGTACAGTAAGAACTGGGTCTTCCCTGGCGGCTCCCTGTGGTACGACCGCTGGCAGGACGTGCTGCGCCAGGGCTTCGAGATGGTCGAAATCGTCACCTGGAACGATTACGGTGAGAGCCACTACACGGGGCCCCTGGAAAGTCGACACTATGACGACGGAAACTCGAAATGGACCAACGACATGCCGCACGACGGCTTCCTGGACCTGGCGAAGCCATTCATTGCCGCGTACAAGAACCGCGACACGGACGTGGCGCCCTACATCCAGAATGAGCAGCTGATCTACTGGTATCGGCGGAATCTCAAGGGGCTGGACTGCGACGCGACCGACACGACGTCGAACCGCCCGGCGAACAACGGCAGCGGCAACTACTTCATGGGTCGGCCCGACGGGTGGCAGACGATGGACGACACGGTGTATGTGGTGGCGCTGCTCAAGAGCGCGGGCACGGTGACGGTGACGTCGGGCGGCGCCACGCAGACGTTCCAGGGCACCGCCGGCGCCAACCTGTTCGAGGTCCCAGCCAACCTTGGGCAGCAGAAGTTTGCCCTGTCCCGCAACGGGCAGACCGTCTTCAGCAGCACGTCGCTGATGGATATCACCAATGTGTGCCCGTGCGGCATCTACAACTTCAACCCGTATGTCGGGACTGTGCCCGCTGGCTTTGACGACCCGCTCGGGCCCGATGGCCTTGCTTCTTTGACAATCGGACTGCACGTCACGACTTGTCAGGCCAAGCCGTCGCTGGGGACCAACCCGCCCATCACTTCCGGCCCCGGCTCCTCGGTGCCCGTTTCCACTCCGCCCGGTTCCACGACCCGCTTCTCGTCAACGCCGGTTTCATCTCGCTCCAGCTCGTCCACGCCGCCGGTTAGCACGCCGCCGCCTGGCCAAGTCTGTGTCGCCGGTACGGTGGCTGACGGCCAGTCCGGCAACTATATTGGCCTCTGCAACTTCAGCTGCAAGTAAGTTACCCCATGTCTCATGACGATGTATCTCCGACACCAGCTAACGTTTGCCAGCTTCGGGTACTGTCCCCCCGGACCCTGCAAGTGCACTGCCTACGGCGCTCCGATCAACCCACCAGCAACGAATGGGCGAAATGGGTGCCCCTTGCCTGGAGAAGACGATAGTTATCTGGGCCTCTGCAGCTTCAGCTGCAACCACAATTACTGTCCGCCAACAGCATGCCAGTACTGCTGAAGGCAGTTTTCTCAGACCACTGCTGAAGTTTTCACCCAGGCGACGTATTTGGGTAGGGGAGAATAGGGGGAACTCGATGGGCGGGATGCAGTCACCACATATTGTCAATACCGACTGTACATAGGTAGTCATGCCGACTGGTCACTAGTACATGCGATGGATTTATTTTATTCAAAGCCAGAAGTGGAGTCCTCGGGATTCGAGTGATATTTGCCTCCGAGTCTACGACGTCGAGATCGACACAATTTACACACCAGAGCGTTGCTTTCACCATGAAGCAATGTCAGCTCTTCCAGTTCCCAATCCCACTGCAATATACAGGAACATGTATAGCGATACGCCCTGAGCTTTGATGGATCTATAACGTCAAAGGTGTATTGATGCTAATCGTATTTCACTGCCCGTATTGATATCCACCACAAGGTCTGCCGATACTCTGTTGTCATAAGACCCTAGGATGTTGGATGGTAGTTTTCCATGACCAGGTCCTCCTTGGACACGCTCTCGGCCAAGAACCAGCCATTGTTCTGTAGGAGCGTTATCAATTGGTCGCGCAATGTTGACGCTGTGTCATAATCGTCCGTTTTGAACGAGGCCTCAACGAGGTACTCAATTCCTGTGCCGCTGGAGTTCTCAATCGGCCAGACTTCGATATCGAGCTCGAGACCGTTCCACGTTCCGGTGGAGCGCTTGGTCAAAACTGGGCTGTAAATCACAGCGCTCTTCAGCAAGTCGGTGCCCCAGCCGTCCGAGACCCAGTCGTCAAACATGCCTGGGGCGTTGTCTTCGAGCATGATTCGCGAGTCCTTCTCGCTTGGATCGTCTGTACCACTGTATCCCTGTGACGAAGCGGAGTAGTCTCTTTGGATAGAGAGGGTTTGTGAAGAATAGAGCCAATCGATCTGAGCATCGTAATTGCCTTGGCCCGAGTTCCAACCGTCGCTAAAAGCCGTGTTCAACGCCCCATTGATGTCCCCGTTGTTGACTGGTAGACGCCACTTGTAGGTGAGGTCGAAGCCGCTCTTATTTTCGACATTGCGGATGCGGCAGCTCCAGCCATTGACATGAAAATCCTCAGTAATTGTGTCAAGATATTGTACGTTGATCTTTGTAACGGTCGTCGGCATGGCAAACGTGGAGAGGACAGTGGGCGTGAGCTTGAAGTCGGAACCGAGAACAGCAGAGGGGTTCATCAGCAGGTGCACTTCGTAGTCGGGGACCATTGGACCATCCGCTGCCATCACGGCAGTCAGGATCAGGGCCGCAGACGCAGCCTTTATTAACATATGCTTCATGTTTGACGGATATACGAGATGACGGTATGACGAGTGATGATCAGCTTCGAAAGATAGCATGAGCTGGAGATTGACCTGGAGACACGTTTCTATTTAACTTATTAGTGGACTCTATACCTACCTCTATGAGTGTTCTGGACCAACCCTCAGTTTGTCTTGAGTTTTGTCCATAAAACATCTGAGCTCTGCAACTAGGGAGTTGCGGGCCTTTGCCATGCATCTTGTTCCTATTCAGGCAGGTTGCTGTTGAAACACTGTTAATAGATGCTGTTTTGATCACCGAGGTCCAGTTACTTAAGCGCCCACGTGTTTCGTACAGCTCATTCTATTGCCTCGGGACGAACGGCACTATCGTGTCGTTCTGTAGGGCTTTTTAGTATCAGGGATAGCCTTCGTTGTTCCAGGTTTCAAATGCCACTAAACGCGCGATGGTGCCCAATGTGTCGCGAGTTCTAGCAATCTACTGCAGCAGTTTGTTTGCCAATGGTTACGGTATCTCAGCCAAACTCATACAAAGAACTCGGTTACAGACTTCTGGCAACTACGCCTTGTTTGTTCTCGTTGTTGACCTCTCTGTCTAGCGTGTGATTGATTCATAGTTGCTTAACGGGTTACTTGAGGAGGAGCCTGCGATCCCGTTGTGCGCCGAGAGCCAATGCGCTGCTCACCGAAGGACATCTGAAAGCCTGCCGCAAAACGGATGCGGGACCCTCAGAGAATCAAAATGACCCACGCGATGGCTCATTTGCCGGACGGGCGCAGCAATCTGGCATTGCTCATCGAAATAACATTTCATAGGGAGATGTGCTATCCAAACCATCGCCCACGGCCTATGCAGCCGTATTTGTTTGGAGACGCTTTAGGTACTTACTCTAGATACCGGTCTTACTATTATTTTACTTCGTGGTGCTGAGAGATTCCGGCATGCCACACGCGCGGCTACTCCCTAGGGCCAGACAAGGCACAAGCGCCACATCAGCCACAAATGTCGAATAGACACAATGGCGACTAGATCATTGAAAGTAATAGATCGCGCTCTCTTCCATGCCTCTTCAGCGTTCCAAAGTCATAGGCGGTCTCAGCCAAGGCCGTACCCTGGGTCCTGGTAAGCAGGAGAAACAAGCTATTAGTGGCTACATAATACTTCCAGCAGCTCCATTAACGAGTCTGACATCGTGAAGACAGAGAAGTCTTCTACTGTAGGGGTTTACTGTCCCATACAGTGTATGGCGTACGCCTCAAACACCCCACCAGGGCTGTTTACAGACCTCCTTTAGCAGCCAGATGGAACCCAGGTACCAAGTCAAGAAGCTACAGTACACGCCACATCCCACCGAGCTCTTATCCAGGACTCGTGCATCTCAGAATTGTGCCTCTACTGAGGAAAGATTGACATTGCCAGTGTTGAGGTTGATTGGCTGAGTTGAACAGGCAATCCACAGGTGTTGGGGTGAGGATTTCTATAGGTGCGCATGGGAATCCTAGAAAATGGGGATTGCGTGTTTACCTCATACATGCATCACCAAATAGCCTGGCGGCAATTCACAACGGTTAAATATTCCAGTTTGCAATTGCAATCTACTGAATAGCATTTATATTATGCGAATGAAGACCAGTGACTGACTGAAGGCCGATGATTTAGCCAGTTCTAGTTATGGATCTGGAAATGCCACATTTAGTCGTACCGTTGCAGGGTAGGTAGGGATGGTGGGCGAGCTGATATCGCTATTGGGGCGCTTTACTTCTAGTTGCTGTAACGTAGATATATGACTGGCGATCACGGGAAAGCCTACCGAATTTGAGGACCGATCAAGATAAACTCTACACGGCACGCAGCACGACTTCTTATTGTAACAGAGTCTTAAAGTAGAGAGATGAGTCCAGGTTAGTAGGGGGGCTCTCAACACATATAAAACCCTTGGTGAGCCCTGCTTGTTGTCGCCAGTCTGGCCTTTACCTACATCGGCTTAACTACCTACTGTGTTTTTAGGCTCAAAACTTCATAATGGAGCTTAAAGCACTCAGTGCCGTTGTGCTGAGCTTTGTAACTCTTGTCGCGGCAGCACCGGCGACCTGCACGCTTCCGTCCACATACCGCTGGAATTCGACCGGTGCTTTAGCCAGCCCGAAATCAGGCTGGGTCTCGCTGAAAGACTTCTCCCATGTCATTTATAATGGCCAGCATCTTGTATGGGGCTCGACTCATGACACAGGAACAATCTGGGGTTCAATGAACTTTGGTCTGTTCAGTGACTGGTCCAATATGGCAACGGCAAGCCAGAACAAAATGACTCCCGGCACTGTTGCTCCTACCGTCTTCTACTTTGCCCCGAAGAATATTTGGGTACTCGCCTATCAATGGGGCCCGACCACGTTTTCCTACCTGACGTCAAGCAACCCCTCCAGCGTCAATGGATGGTCGTCACCACAGCCTCTCTTCTCCGGCAGTATCTCAGGCTCCAGCCCGCTGGATCAGACGGTCATTGGCGACAGCACGAACATGTATCTGTTCTTCGCGGGGGACGACGGGAAAATCTACAGGGCGAGCATGCCTATCGGTAACTTCCCCGGAAGCTTCGGTTCGACGTCAACGGTGGTCCTGAGCGATGAAAGGAACAATCTGTTTGAGGCAGTTCAGGTCTATACCGTCTCAGGGCAGAAGCAATATCTCATGATTGTCGAGGCAATAGGCGCAAATGGCCGGTATTTCCGGTCCTTCACAGCGACAAACCTCGGCGGCACATGGACTCCGCAAGCCACCAGCGAAAGTCAGCCGTTTGCCGGTAAGGCAAACAGTGGCGCTACCTGGACAAACGACATCAGTCATGGTGATCTAATTCGTAGCAACCCTGATCAGACAATGACTATCGACCCTTGCAATCTGCAGTTCTTGTACCAGGGGAGAGCGACAAACTCTGGCGGCGACTACGGCCTCTTGCCCTATCGACCAGGGCTGCTAACTCTCCAGCGCTGACCGTCCGCAAATTTCATAGAAGATGCGCCACAGCAAGACGTTATATGTGCCGAGTCTATAAGTCGAAGGACGTACAGGAGTTGGTGGCAGAGCGGGAATACATACCAAGCATGTAGTGGGAGGCTCGACGCACATGTAAATACCGCTGAGATAATTCAAAGAACTTCCTTGAATGGTGCAGCTCCATGAGACATACGTGGTGTAGCCAGCCTGTCGTGATGGCGAATATCTCGGGCGCCTCGCTGTTGCCTGGGGTTGATGTCTTGACCGTGACCACCAAACTTCCACACAATATCTTTATACCGGTCGTATATGTCTAATTGGGGTCAGTTGAGTTGGACTTCAAGGGAATGGCTGTCACGAACAATCAATCACATAGATGCTCTGAGAGCATCTCCTGAATTACTGATGTATTGATGAATACTTTACAGTGAAGTGCAGTACGTATAAAGCTGCAAATCTTTGCGAACTCGCAGTATCATCAAACATCAACCATCTTTGCTGCGAACAGCGCCGCATGATGTTGGCAGCTAGACCACGTGCACTGATTCGACCTTCCGAATCCGTTCCGATCAACACCCTTGATAGCGGCATAGCGATCGACATCTGAGATTCAGAGGTCATCAGGTAACAATCCCATGCGGCAGTCAACAATACCTGGATGGCCAAGACGGCAAAAATATTTCCCCCCTTGCTAGTAGGAGTGGATCACCGGGGCCGATGTTCCGTACAATTGTTGCTGTCGCGTCTTCCTGGAGTCAGCCAAGCCTCACTTTATGTATGTGGAATGCAAGGGTTCGGCCAGAACTACTAGTATTCCCACCGAGCCCGGCTCTCGCCTTGGGTGCTTTCTTCTACGTATACCAGTCTCTTGCATGCCCAGGTACATCCGCGAAGCAATGCCGTGGTGAATGATCTACAGCGATTAGTTGTCCCGCCCATGCTAGTGCTGAGGGAGACAAGGTTGTAGGGGGTGATCAACGCCTACGGGCATTTGAGCCCTGGTCATAACGTTCGGTCTCTGCTTCTTGACAGGCGACTAATTGCTTGATGCGTGTAGTAAAAGGAGGCTGACATATTTGCAAGCCTTGTATGTCTGAAAAATTTTGTTTCCAGAGGGACTGTTACGGCGACTGCCTATCTTATGTACCAACCTAGAAATCACATGAATACATCTGCAACGTGGTCTAGACGCCGTGTCTACAATGCACGCGCTAAAGTCGGGAGAAAAGCTGCATCCTTCCGTTTCTCATACTCCTCCACGCCCATGGGCCGAGCGGTTGGAGTTTGTCTGGATATTTTAGTGCCTCTCGGTGTTTGCAGGATCCATACTGGAACTCTATGTAGAACGGTTTTCTCATGCAACTAGGGAGACGGTGGCTTTCAGTCATGTATACAATACAGCACGCTGCTTCCAAAATAGGTGCTCGGGCTGAAGATCGCTGACAGCCAGACAAATCCAGATAAGCATAATGCTTGCTCTTATTTCCACAACGTGGAGTTGGCCATGCCCCTTTTCTAAACACCGACGTCACTGCGGTAGTGAGATGATTGTTAGGTACTTGGGAAGAATTACCCTGAAAATGAGCCACAGCCAGCACCAATAAAGGTCTAGCTCAAGGGAAATGGCTCTGGTCTTACACAATTTGCCCATGCACGAGCCTCACTATCTCCCTGTACATGGCCCTCGCAAACGTCAAATTCGGCCAGTCGTTGGGCAGGCAAGCAGGGATAAGTGGAGCCCGAAGACAAGAAAACGACATCGCTCCTTGACGCGGAAAGTCCGTACGAGTATTATGTATAATATCGTGCACCTTTGTCCAACCAAAATGTAAGAATCCTCCAGTGAGAGCACGTTTAGATTGATTCATGTCTCCATCATGTTCCACTACATTGTCACGATCTTTCGGCTACAAGTAAACATCTGTGACTTATTCCCAGTAATGCCACACTAGGGCGCCTTGGCGAAGATGACGGCCCGGGGTCTTTGTACATGTTAGTGAACACTCCATTTGCATAGGCAACGAAACTGAACACCTTGGTAGAGTTCTGAGTGACTGGGTTCGCATTGCCGATGTAAGAAGCTGTTTGATGAGGAATATATCTCTTCTCCCCGGTACTGGATACTCGGCATGATACAGCACTACTGTTGTGACTAGGGTATTGCCCGGTAGACAATCATATCCTCGACTGAAGTGAATACAGCTTCAGGGCCTACATAATTTCCGTGTCAAGACAGAGCTCGATACAACGTGTAACACGAGATACGTGAATACCAAGTGTCAAGCGTTGATCGTTTAAACCACCTTCTGATCCGGGAATTGATCCTCAGGTTCAGGGGATGGTGCTTATCCCATCGACGGCGAGCGAGTCAAGTTCTGTGGGTACGTTACCAGAGTGCGGGTAGCAAGACAACATCCACCAATGTGATCGAGTCTGACATTCTCGTCAATCTCCCCATTCTGCCGATGGAGCTCGTAACTACATTCGAACCATGGCAGGATAGCTGACTTCTCTTGCTTCCGGTGGAGGCAAGGGGGTTTGCATTACTTACACAGTCTTGCGGTTGACCTCGCAGTCCTCAAGATATAAAGAGGCAGTTGCGCGCCCTACTGAAGGAATTATCTCTCGAACATCACCAAGTTCACCATCATTCACTGCAACTGCGGGATACCCAGCTACTTCTACACCCATCCGTTTCAATATCGACCATGTTCTTCGGCAAAGCACTCTTCGCGGCTGCCAGCGTTGCTTCCGTTGTCAACGCCTTGGGCATTAACTGTCAAGGCAGTGGTCTCTGCACTGGCAACAAAGGGGCCCTCGGAAACCTACTTGGTCAAGTCAAAGCGCTTGACCAAAGCAAGACCTTCTCTGATGGCGAACAAATTGCCTGCGTCGAATCTTCCGTCTCTATCGGAAACCCGAGTCTCTGCCTCTTCTACCAGAAAACTGGCCGAACGTTTACTGTGGCCCAGACCGTATGGTATGTCCAGGCTCTGATCGATCATGGTTGCCAAGCATGTGGCAGCATCCCTGTGGATGACGGCAACAACGTCGACAACGGGGAGTTGACTGCCAACATGGTCGCCAAATTTAGGCGCCGTGATACCGGCATGGTCAAGGTTGTCAGAAAGGCGGAGGGCCAGACGGAAAATGTTTCGAAGCTGTCCAAGCGCTTGGGTATCAACTGCCGCGGTAGCTCTACTTGCGGAGTTGGAGGCGTTGCGAATCTCCCAGCCGGGCATATCGACGACCTCAAGGATGTCATTGCGGGCCAAGGTGACGGTGTCTGGGGCAATGGTCAACAAATCGGCTGCGTTGCCCATGTCACTGGCCGCCTGTGCGCCTTCTACCAGAATGTCGGTGATCGCACTTTCACCACCCAGCAGACTCTGATGTACCTTGACTGGCTCACGGACCATGGCTGCACCGTCTGCGGCAGTGTTCCTACTGATGATGGCAACAACGTCGACAACGGCGAGCTGACGGTTAACTATGTTGCTTAAGGGTTATCGGCGGAAGAACTGGATGGGAGGAGATCACCAGGTACTTTGTACACTTTTGACAGCTACAAGTTTGGCGAGTTGAGGATGATCCATCCGGGTTACATGTCATTTGACTTTTTTTTTTGTAACGATAGACCACTTAGGCAGATGATAGGTAATATCCCTACCAAGTTCAACGTCCTAAATTACCTACGTGCTCGTTTAACTTGAGAACATGCATTTAGTATCTGCTAAATAGAATATGTTAGCCTAGAGGAGATGATATTGTTTTAAGAGTCGTTGCTAAACTTGAGGATACTTTTTAACCGCAAAATATATCATAACTTGTTGAAGGGGACGCTTGTTATAGGCTTCTGTTAAAACCTTGCACTTTGTTGTCAACCACAGAGATTCTACGCGGTAGAGAGGCTGGAAATACACGTGGGTAGCCTGCCATTGTTCACTCTTGAAAACTGCAAAGACACGTAAGTGTTACATACGCAATACAATTCTGCTAAACATACTATATGGGTACTTCAATCGCTTTCACACAAGACCACTGATCTGGTTGGGCGGCTTCGTAATGTAGACAGATAAATGTTTTGTAGGCTATGACCCGTACGATGAACTTGACCACTGAAAGCACTGAGTGACATATCTACAAGCAAGCTACCACATGCTTACATATGTCTTCCCGCCAATGACTTGACGCTGATAGTGACCAGTTGATGACGAATGTCCCACGCCCGTGAGGCGCTGACGCCTGATACACCCTTCTGGAGTCAGTATATTTTGACGTACTCCTTGATAACAGAGAGACTCGGCCCTTAACAGGCATATTCATCATCTATCACTCGATTTTGATTGAATAGATGTTAATCTCGCATCGACCACTGGCATAGGCCTCTTGTCCGACGCTAACTACCTATTTAGATATCGAAGTGGCGGACATCTGTAACTTTGCGTATTGTCCGATGTACTAGATGGCAAGTCCTCGAACCTACCACATTACTTCGTGAATTACTACAGCTCCTCACACAAAATTGGCTAATGAAATCAAGAGATCCCCAGGCAGAGGCTCCCTAGAGACTGATACTGACGAAGTCTATGGTGCTTAGCTAGTAGAAGCTCCCCCATCATGAAACACGCAGTTGGTCTATTTGATAGACGGAAGGGAGTGACTGGCTACGAGCTTGCGTGACAAGTCAGACAAAGCTGTGCTGTACATTCAAAGGATGAAGAATGAGCTAGGTATTGACGGATTACATCGTTCCTAGTGTAAAGCCGGCCTTCCCTGCGAATAGTCCAATCGAGCCAACAATATATACACTACCCAGGTTGCGTCTCATGCTGAGGCGGCTGCTTTGAGTATCAAGTCTATCAGATGCACGATCCCAAACTAAAGCCTAGCAGCGCTACTCGTACAGGTACGAACACAAAGAAATAATGTGGTACCTACTTGAGTACATTTGCCCCATTGCTTTGAAGATGTCAGTTCGGCAAAGACTTCGTTCACCTACCGCGGGATCTGGTACCACTGATGTAAACGTCCCCGTCGCTGCGGGTCTTGACCATCGCAATCGGGGTGTTGGCGGCGGGAAGGCGTGTCTCAGTCAGGCCGTCTCCCGGACAGGATTTACTGCAGCTTGTTGTGTATCGTTTATGTGGCCGCTCATTGCAGTCACTTCAACAACGACTCGAATCGCGCGATGCTGTCGAGTGTGAAGATGTGGCATGGATCTCCCTCGTAATGGGCTCATTTGAGGTAAGGCTCCCACACAGGTCAAGAACAGACAACGAAGCAGCTAAACGCGTCCAGCTGATGTCCAAATCCTTCCGGGAGGGATAGGCTAAACACATGTTGTACGACACATCGAGGTTCTGTAGCTTGCTGATCTACAAACTTGCTGATCGTCAATACGACAAAGACTCTTCAGCGCATTTCGAGTACTCGAGGCGAACAGAGCGATCTTATACGGAGACGCCACGTTTTTATTGGAGGAGGAGTAGAGGCAACATCGCGGCACCGACAGCGAACATGTGGCGATAATAAACGGAACCGTTAGTTACCTGACAGCTAATTATCCTCTATATCATCACAGAACTTGTTGGGCCTCCAAGCTCCATGCTGAGCATGACTGAGCTCGTGATCGAAACGTCCGCAATCAACAAGCAGGAGATAAGATAAACCGAGGGCTAAACCGACTTCGTTCAACTAGAAATGGCCTTTTTCAACAGGTCGAGCGAACACCAGAAGACGAAAGACTATGCCATCCCGCCGTCACGGCGCTGGCTCGTAGGGACGGTTCCCGAGTTGGGCCAGCCGGGTATTCACATATATGGGGCTGCGATCGCACACTTGTTGACCAGATCCTCCGAACGTCAATGGCGGGTTGCAAGCTGAATCTGAGATACAAAGAGACAATGTACGGCACTTGCTTCATCGTGTGCATAGCAATAGCTTCGTCTCAGCGCAAATGGAACTAGATGATAACGGGGATGACTCCCTAATAGATTATGCTTCACCATCTCCTGACTTTGACATTCAAACGTATGCTGCATGCTCACTGCTACGCACGGAAAGGGATAATGGGACGGAAAGAACTTACAGATGCCACCCTGCCCTCCCCAAACCTCCTTTTTAAGAGTCTCCCCCGGACGGCATCGTTCCTGATAAAGAACGTGCTTCTCAAAAATGGGATAACTGGAGTTGACATAACGCTGCCACACGTACGGCCTCGACCCATTGTAGATGGTCAAGATACTGTCCACAAGGCCGTCCCTGGTCTTTTAAGCAGAAGCCTTGGTGGATGAGGTGTTGCAAATGAATGCCGCGCGGGAATTGTCAAAGTGTAGAGCTGTTTGTAGCTGATTCTATATCCCCTACTTCTACGTCAAAAACACGCAATGGCATACGAAGTGAGGTATGTTCGACATGAAGAACATCTCCTCCTGTCTTGAGTGCGTTCAATTACTGCCATCTTCAGATGCCTACTGGAGATTTACACGATTCAGAAAACTTGGAAGCTTATGTGGGCCCTTCTTCGACTAGGTACTAGGAGAAGGCGCGTTTGAATACTTCCCAATTCGGCAACCTGGTTGCGTGCGGACCTCTGCGAGATCAGAACTTCAGCTCCTATGTGTATATGGAGATGCTTTGCGGATTGGCATGACTTTTGGTGCGATTAGATCCATTCATGAGCATGATAGCAGCAAGGCGCAGAAAGCTGATATCTCACACTCTCTCCAAGAGACTTTCGCCCGATTTGTCTCTGTTATCTGGGCTTAATGGTGTTTGAGATTCCATCCTTTACATTTGTTTTAGTCGTTGGCACAAACCGTCCGCTCTTGAAATTGCCCTGGAGACACCAGTAGCACATTTGAGCCGTTCAGGTCGCTAGTTGTACTATTGTAGTCCCTTAAACGGATATGTCGAATGCAACTTTGGTAAAGAATACTCGTACTACCCTCAGCCAGCAGTAAGAAACCCTTGACGAACGAAAAATGGCTTTGTTACGGGAGCTGTGGCTGTGTCTTGCATATGCTCTAATACGGACTTTATCCCAAAGCATTCCGAGATCGCAAATGTCTCGCCGGCTTGTCATCGTCACTAATTTGGCCTTCCCCGTCAGCCGGCTATTGGCGGACGTTGATTGACAAAAGTTCCAATTTTCCAAGGCTTTGCCAAGCGGAATATGCAGCTTCATGTCTCTGTACGAAGTAAGCTGAGGCGATTACTGATAAACCACGGCCCCTGTGGTTTGTGGGTGTTCCAGTGTTCCACTATAGTCAGACTCTGATTGTTCTAGATGCCGGCAAAATGTTGCGAGAGTGCAAGACGTCCGACCTCCACAGGACCACAGCTGACCAATTTAGCGTCGTGATGACTAGGCGAATATATATTTAGAGCCGATCGCAGGAGTTGATCGCAGGGGTGGATATTGGCCGCGTCCCTGGTCGTCACATCGCGGACCCTGCGGTTACTCTTTACTTCGCATTGACGACTGTCCGTGGTACAGAAAGGAGGGTGTTAGAACAGGGATTATAGTCTCCTGCATTGCCACAAACCATGAGTCTAGAGGAATGCTATGAATGAATTCTTGGTCTTTGTTCAAAGGGCAATCTCCTCTGAACAGTTAAACCGCAAACATTGCTCGTAGGCACGTATTTCAGTATCGCGCCCTCGTCCGTGGCTTCTAGCTCCGACGGCCCGCGCTCAAAGTATCGTTCATGGGTTACTCATGCGCCCTGAGAGTACTATATTTGCCCCCCTTTTGCCAATGCTTACGCTCACGGTTATCGGTGAACGGGTTCTCGGTTGGTGGGAAAAAAAGAAAATGCACCATCCATGTTGAGTTTCGGTGCAGAGCAATGACTTGCTCACTCAAGTCGAAGAAAGAGCTGCAAATGGGTTTACTCATTATCCAGCCCTACATGTGTACGGCACCTCCAATCAAAATGGCGAATTCCCTTTTGAAGAGCTTAAGCGTATAAAATAAAGTAAATTACTCTAGCCTCCAAGAAGAAGCATTCTTCGAGAGGGATGGTAGGCAGCATGGTAAGCCATGCGCGCAGAGTCGGGAGAAACCGCTCATTGGCTGAGCTTATCCACTTCCCCTGCCATATACTAGGCACTGCCCTAATAGAAGCCCAATGACAGGGGACGATGGAGTGGAAACCGCTATGTTGCCGAAGCCTGATGCTTGGCAGCCAATCCAACGGCGACAGCACAGTTGAAAATAACTTCATCTTATATTTTGTCAGATTATAGCTCTTGTCAGTTGTCCCTTTGCTAGGTCAGAGTGAGAACCAACCATGATCATGGGCAGCACTCGAACCACAATTGCTTCCAGTTTGGTCTCATGATTGCCATGCCTGTAGCAACAACGAGGAAGAACTAGGTCTAAGTGACAAGGCATTATCCGTCGAGTGGTGATAGTAGCACGGAGGGTTGCTGGGAGATTCAAGTATAAAAGGGCAACGTGTTCCCCTTCAAGCATCTCCAACTGCCAACCTCATCAGCACCTTCTCAGAGCAACACAAGCAACAAGCATCTCATCTTGAACGAGCAATCCCCCTTTCTTCACAAAATCTCAACTGCAGACATCTACAAGATGCGTTTCACCACCATCATCGCCTCCGGCCTCTTTGCTGCCAGCTCTGTTCTCGGCCTTGCCATTCTCCCTCGTGAGCTCGCCGAGATCGAGTCCATTGCCAATGCCACTGCCAAGGGCATCGATGTCTTTGGGCCGATCCCTGATGATGCTGTCAAGACGGACGCCGGATACTGGACTGCTGAAGAAGGCACCGATGCTTGGGCTTGGATCCGGGCTCAGATTGACATTCCGGCTCATGCTCACCCGGAGTCTACGAAGCGTCAGACCTTTGCCAACATTGGTATTGGCATGTTTGCTCAGGATTGGTGTACGTAGAGCTTTTTCCAGACTCCTTTGCCTGCTACAGCTCCATCGTCGAGAGTCACTACTGATGAGTTCAACGAACAGGCACCGGTCAGGCTGGCTGGTTCGACAATGTCTCCTACGATGTCCAGCACGTCGTTCACGTGAACATGTTCTCGGTGGGAATCAGCTACCGTGGTCTTCGCAGCAACGAGCAGCTTGACTTCAGCCGCCTGTCCGGCAGTGACTGGTGCGGCCAGTACCTGTACTCTGCAGGTCAAAACACCCCTGGTATGTTTTATACCTGTGCGAAATGATATTGCGGGTTGTGAATATTGACATTGTCTAGTTGGCTGCTTCAACTCCCAGCTTATCAACTGCTTCCGCCTCACTCTTCACTAAGTGGTCGGTCCACTTTCTTAGTCTGCACAACCTAACCTCTATAGTTCCATGGCTACTTCTTTTGTGGTACATTGTCGGCTCACAGAAAGCGACAGCTCAGCAAGACGGACAAGGCAGTATTGGGTCAGATATGTGCTAGCTTATCAATATTCGAATGCAAATGTTTGCATTCTTCAATCATCACTGTCTCCGGGTGAACTCTTCTCGCATCGTAACAAGAATCCTTATCACCGTGTGCTAAAAGTTCGGGTGCTTCACATCAAATACGATTCCTATGGCAGGCCTTGTCGCACATTGGAGTGCTCGTTCAGACCCCACGCAGTAGTGCTGGAGTCATGCACGGTGGCACGCCGCATGTCCCGCCTATACTTTGCGCTGTATGGCCCGGAAACGACGCGATGCATTGTGCAGGTGTTGTCCCATATAACCAGGTCTCCGGGCTGCTTCCACTCCACCTCGATTACATATTTCGGTTGCGTCGCGTGCTTGAAGATCTTTTCAAGAAGAATTGCTGACCTTTCCTTGCTTACCTTTTCAATGTGGTGTATGTGTGCTGCGATGTATAGATTCATTCGGCCAGACTTTTCGTGGCGTTGGACAATCTTGTGACGACCCATGGGAAATTGGCAGGGATCAAGATCAGCGAAATACTCAGGAGCTGCCAGTTTCCGAGAGTGCAGCATGGAGTGCGCAGCGACATAATCGTTTGCCAAAAGGTCTTGCTTTGTCTCTTCGTCGAGATCATCGAATGAAGTCCGAGTGTCCGCAAACGCGGTTTTGCCGCCTGTGCCTTCTGGCGGTAGCTCGTGGGCAAGCAAGAGAGAATATGCAGCTCGACGAGGGTTGAAGCTCGAATCAACGTGGAATAAACTATTTCCCTATATCCAAGAGCTCAGCAAGGGCTCACATGTGGTGTTTTGGGACATCAACTTGCCTTATTTGCCTGTCCTCGAGGACTCTGCGGGTCGACAATTGAACCATCTGGTTCGATATTACTGACGTCAAAGAGCTCGTCATATCGAAGTCTGTTCTTACGTCCCGCAGAGATATAAGGCTTCACATCGTCAAGTTCCCCAAACATACGAGCCAGTCTGATGTGAGACTCGTCCGACAATTGAGAGTCGCGGATAACCACCACGCCGTGCTACCACCAACGGAGTCAGAGCTGCTTGATTTGCTAGTTGAGCTTTGTGGATGATGAGCTATATCAACTACCTACCGTAGTTACAGCTTCCTGTAGGCGACGGAAATTTTCTTCTGTTATGTCTGTAGTTGCGTTGAACCCGCAAATCTCAGCCCCAAAGCCGGGGCTTATTTCTGTGATCTTAGAGAGGTCGATTGTAGCAATCATTGTGGATAATCCTGTGGTCGTTCGAACTTGGAAATGGTCGGGCTGGAAGTATATGGAACGATTTTACGAATATCAGGGATATACAAAGGGAAGATGGCGTCAAGGGACTATATAGATGAGCTCAAGGGAACTTACTCTTCTTGAATAGGACAGGCATCGACATCCGACATGGCTGAATGACCAGTGAAGTTGTACAACGCCGTCTATAGCCGATTGATTTGTCACGGCCGCGATATAGCAAAACTCTCCGAGTCCATCTCAGGCTATCATTGAAGGCGCGCTCGCCGTGCCGAAAAATCGGCAATCGTAGCCTAGTTGGTAACAAGCGGGTAGCCATTGTACATACTGTATGGTGTAGAAATGCTGATATGATCGTGAATGCTAGTGACAGTTGCAGAAAGGTCAGGGATCAGGTTCCGGCTCAACTTATTACCCCGCTATTTGGCAAGCAACCCCGCATGGAGTTGTGTTTAATCTCCTCAAGGGCCGACCGTCTATAGCCGGACGGAGTCGGTCTCTGCCCAACGTCAACGTTTCTCCCGTAGGCATCGGGCTTCGATACCTAATCCTGACAACATCACAGTATCATTTGGCACTTCTTCAACCTACAGTCTATTGCCGATCAAGGAGCGGAATGACAGCAAGTACGGGGAAGAGATCTTACCGCGCATGTGTCAGGTGCCGCCGTCGGAAGACAAAATGCGATCTGTAAGCAATTGCAGCAAACTCTCATGGTGTCCGACTACTGAAACAAAGGGATTATATCCTCGCAGAGGCGGCATTGGGGAGCCGAGAAAGGCGTCGTGCGTCTCCTGCTTACAGTCGAATAGCCAGTGTGTACTGGCTGAGTCTCGCAGAGGGGGGAATTTCCGGCGCTACGAACCGAACAAGAAGCATCCTGCAAAGAATCGCAAGGCCCCCAAGCGCGTCCCAGATGCACCACCTATGGCACTTGAATCCATGGAGAGGGAACCAAAGCGCAACGGCGAAAGATTGAATGGCGATGCTATTGTCGGGCAGCTGGTCTCCGAGCTTCGAAATCCGTCAGACGCATTGCATATACTCGCTCAATCAGAAAAGGGCGAGTCGGCTGCGTCGTCCACGTTGCCGGAGGGGGAGCCCAACAATCTCTCAAATGGACCGTCAAACGCTACATTTCTTGATGAGTATAAGTTGGTCGAGAGCGGACTCATCCACCGTACCGCCATCTTCGAATTGTTGCATATGTCAGTCAACCGTCACAAAGTGAACGTTGCCCGACCTTTACTTCTAACTCGGGCATTAGTTATTCCCGCAACTATCATCCTTATTGTCCCATTGTGCCGGCATACATGCTTGGCCCGTCTGCTATTGACAGAATTCTCAAATCCGACTTTTTCCTGCTTACAGTCGTCCTCACAATCGCGTCTAGAGACTCGCCATCCCACTCGCTCATCCATCGATACTGCTGGGATTACGCCCAAAGGCTCTTGTTAGAAGTGCTCCTCGGACATCCCTGGACCCTCAAGTCTCGAACAGTTGAGAGCCTGCTGCTTTTGTCGGAATGGCTTCCGCATATTGAGCTGACGCATGGAGCGCTGAAGGAGGATAAAAGTATCTTCCTTGAAGACAGAACATCATGGTCCCTCGTGGGTTTGGCGGTTCGACAAGCATACTTGATGCGCTTGGATCAAGGTGCTTTCCCGAATACCGTGATGCAGCAGGAGACCAAAGAACAGGCAGAGCATAAACGACTCATCTGGACATGTGAGTCTCGTTTAACGGAGAGATCAATCCTCCCTTGGCTCTCACTACGCATTGCCTTTCTTTCCCGCTAACCTGAGCCTTCTCTTGGCCCGTGCAGTCGTCTACATTGCAGATCGACAGATATCCGTTCGCTTGGGGCAGTCCTTTTGGTCTCGCGGTCCGTCTCTTTCCACACGCTTCACATCGAAAGACTTTCCTAGCCTGCAGCCTTGCTTCCACGACAGCCAGGATGATTATGCGTCTGTCCACCAGGCTACGATGGAGCTAATCCAGCTCATGCACAACGCCCAGGGCATCCTATATGCCTCACCGAAGCGCACGTTAGCGATCGTCCATGATGGCGATTACAGTCGTTACCTCGACGACTTCCAGCGAGCAGCAATGAACTGGCAAGCGACCTGGAACGACCTCGCCGTGTCGCCCAGAGTCAAACGTTCTTTGTCCCTCATCTACGAATACCTATGTCTTTACGTCAATGCATTCTCCTTTCAAGCGGTTTTGACAAGATTGTCGACCCCACCGCAGCCTTCTGGTCACAGTCATTGTACTGGACAGAATGGGAAGCCTTTCAGCAAAGGCATAATGAACTCTGCCGACGGAAGATACGTTTGGGACGCTATTACGGCGGCTAACAATACGCTGAAGCTCATGAACGAGTTCGAACCTGAGCAAGAGCTATGCTACTTGCCGTATCGTTACTATTTGTAAGCATATCCAGTATGAGGTATGCACTGTGTCGTGTTAACCTTTATTGGAAGATACGGCGTATATGCCGCAGTATTCCTGCACAGAGCCGATTGCGCTGGAGCCTTTCAACCTGTCAATAGACGTCAAGAAACTGCAACGTTGGTTCACAAGTTTATCTCGGCGTTGGACAAGACTACACCCAACAGATCTCACATCGGCCACAGATATAGCCAGCTACTCAGGAATCTTTGGCAAAAAGGACAACGCGGATCGGAAAAAGCTAGGAACACGTGCGAGGCATCTATAGTCCTGCTTCCGACCGCAACCAAACAGCAGCTACCAAGGCCAGAATTGCTTTCGGCTCCATCACCTTCTTCAGCAACCAGCTGTGACCATAGCAACGACTCAGCAGAGGCAGGTTTGCTTCATCCCCAGATTTCTGCCTTGCATCCGGAACTTCCAGATTCCTCTTCAATGCAAGAGTATCCA
Organism: Trichoderma reesei QM6a; assembly: GCF_000167675.1. Taxonomy (NCBI): domain Eukaryota; kingdom Fungi; phylum Ascomycota; class Sordariomycetes; order Hypocreales; family Hypocreaceae; genus Trichoderma; species Trichoderma reesei. Next base: position 76,620 of record NW_006711152.1, read on the forward strand.
TTTGGGCCCTTCATCAATATGCCAGACTTTGAGCTAGCGAGTTATGGAAACCCCATGAACGATATAGCACACTCCTCTCTCAATTGGGGCACAAACTTCATTGCATTATAGCCTCTTCAACAACGAATGATTTGTTGGGGGTAATATTCCGAGGGCTGCTCATGACGTTCGCTGCACCCACTGCGATGTTGTCGCCTCATCTTAGCGGAAGATGTATCTCCGACTCAATGATAGCAGGATGGTGTACTCGAAGAGATCACGAACAGATTAGACCACGCCTCTCAGAACCCTGGCTGCTGCAAACCGGGGGGGACAAAAGTCGGTCTACTGCACAGTAAGCTATATTTATATTGAAGCCCAAATCTTGTATAACGGGCTACTACAGGCAATATGAACAAGAATAATATAGATCTAAAGAACGAGTGGACACAAGAGCAAGATCTGCCTTAACAGTTGTGCAGACGCTGTCGGTTTGATCGTCCTTGAGGTCATAAACAACATGGCCGCCATTGACTCTTCCAGACCTCTACGCGAAGATGTCGTTCTGAGCACCGGGAGCCCAGCCCATGTTGATGTTGTAGCCGGGGGAAGCGCCATTGGGAACTTGGACATTGTTGCCTGTGGCCTGGTTCCAAGCAATCATCTGCTTAGCGCCCTTGGTGCACTTGGAAGAGTCACCGCCACACCAGGTGGGGGGCTTGGCTTGAGCAAGCTGCTTGGTCGAGGTGGTGTTGGTGACATGGCACCTGTAGTTGGCCATGTACATGTTGGGCTCGCCGCACCCGTTGGGAACCCAAAGCCAGGCGCAGTAGCAGCCGCCAGCAGGGCAAGCAGGGAGATCCTTGGGGACATCATAGGTGGCGATGCGCTTCCAAGGGGTGCTATGGCCTGTGTTAGCTGAGAAGCTCAACTCAGGTGTCAACAACTTGAGACTTGTAGACTTACTGCTCAAGGACAGAGAAAACAACCAGGTTGTCCATGGTCACCTTGGAGATGTCGTCATTGTAGGAAATGGCCCAAGCGGTACCAGCGGCCATTGTCTGGTTGTTGGTATGCATGGCACCGTCGTCCTGGATGCAGTCAGGGGGGCTACCGGGGCCGCTCCAGTTCTCTGGGTGAGGCTGGCCATCAGGCCACTCGCCAGCGAACTGTCCATTGAAGGATAAGGTCGTCTGGGCCTGGTTGTGGGCGAGCTCAACAGTGAACTGGCCGCCGGCAGGCAGAGCAACGGAGGCACCGTCAGGAGGAGGAGCCTTGTTGCAGCCACGGTCGGCCTGCATCCACCACTGCTCGAAAGGAAGATCCCAGAGAGGGTTGACGGGAGTGTTGGAGTTGGGGTTGTAGTTGTTAGGGTCGGGGCCACCCTGCGTTATGAGAGTGAGAACGGAGCATACGATGACAAAGTAGTATATAGACGGCAGTAACAAACCTCGCAGTACATGCCCTTCACGAAGGCGGCAACATGGGCAGAGGCCCCGGAGGCGAGAGCCAGTGTAACGGGAACCGTCCAGAACATCTTGAGGCAGATGAAGAAGCAAACGTTCCAAAGACAAAACAGGAATGGAATCGGTGAACAGAAGAAAGTCGGGCTTCGAATTGGCTTGATGCTAAAAGGATCGATGGATCGACGCGATAGTCACATACTTATATAGTCGATTCCATAGGACTATTTCACTGCACTCTAGCCGTACTCCTGAAAGAGCTCCTGCCCTACCATCCCATCCAAAGCCGGAAGCTAGCCTAGAAGAGATCGCAGGAAACGGGGCACATCCCTGCGGACCAGCCCTGCACATAACTCGGCTTCCCAAAGAGACCAAAAGATCTACCAGCCGACCACCCATGAGGATGTTCCGGATCATGGAACAACTGGGCTGCTTCCCCCTTTCCAGGTCAAGGTCGACACTATGTATGTAAGCTTGCCTCTTGCTTGTTCTGGACTTCGATGTAACCTGTCCAGCGAAGCGGTACCGAAATTGTAACCCCCAATGCGGCCGACAGCCATGCAGTAACGAGCGAAGGCCGCCAATGAATTAACCGCCGGCATGTTTCCCTCTGGGCGCAATGAAGTCCGGGATTCAGCAGTCTCATTCTACAGCCCTGGGAACCGGATGGTGGACACTGCTTCATACTATGGATGTGACACCAATTGTTTCGAAACGAAACAAGCCGGGGAGCTTGATCCACGCGGATGTATTCTCCACTCGAATCCGGGAATTTGGCCCTTCCCCCCCCCCCCCCCCCCCCCCCCCCCCCCCATAAAGCACCACTTTGCGGAAAGGAAGCATCTCCTTTCTCTTCTCCCCCTGTTTTTTTTTTTTTTTTTTTTTTTTTTGTTCTTCTTTGCTCATCTTCTTACCCGCTCATCAGACCATACCTGCCTATATCAGCTGGTGATTCGTCCATACAGCGGCCGACGACATCCGGGGCAGCGGGATTACGGCTCCGCCGGCGGCTGAGCAGTCGCCACTGTCTATTCCAATTGCCGGACAAATAATATGCTGACCGAGTCTTACCAACGGAAAACGGCAGGTCACTAAAGGGTCAGAGCAGTGTATATGGCGAGGCTGGCGCAAATATTGCTTCCACACCAACGCGAAGGAGGCACATAAGAAGTATATTTCAAGAGACGTTATGTATATTTATTGCCCTTCGGATGAACTGCATCTTCACTCCTCCTCCTCTACGTGCCAGGTCGGCCCGTTTTGCAAAAGCAAGAACTTCAATTGTCGCCCAACGTTGGCGCTACCGCCCTCAACGAAAATGTTCCGAGGTTCATGGCTACCTAGCGCTTGGGTAGCCGTCTCTGTGGAACTGGCTTAGATTTGACGTCGGAAGAGAGACGTGCTTTTACGAATTACTTATTTTGATATGACCGCAACAGATATGCAAATTTGAAAGGCCCCTGCTGCTTTCAGGAAAGCTGTCAGGCCTACTTTTCCAACATCAGCGCCGGGAACAGTATTATACCTACCTACCTAGGTAGCCACCTTGTGTTTGGCGAGTAGGTACGACTTGCACTGTCGCTCACTGAGTATTACTGCGTATCACTGAGGAGGATTTCGGTAGATGAGTGACAGGCAAGGTAATGTCAAGCATGGCAACCATTTGTTTCCTTTCAGACATCATACTACTGTGAAGCTTGACCTCTGACGGACTTATAGCAACGTGCACTCGCCCATGTGATTGAAAACGCTTCTTCAGCACAGAGTCCCTCTTCAGTATATGCTCTGGAAGACTGTCCTATTGTACAGCAAGATGTAGCAGCGTAAATCAGGAGAATAGTATCCGTAAAGGGTTGGTATAGAATCTGAGGGGAATTTCATGCTCCAACTTAAGGCTTGCCCAGAGGAGAATATCAAATGACTTCTACTTCTCTTGTTCTTCAATCGAGATGAATGAATGCCACCTCCTTTAACACGCCCACATCATGCAACGTCGTTGATGTATGAACAACGGGCTGATGCGTATTTGCCGATTATCTGCCTGTGAAGTGTCACTATCGACTAGCAATACATCTGGTAAGTTTCAAGACAGAATGCATCAACATGGTAAGCGAAAGGCGTCTCTTCGGCCTTTTCTAACACACACTCATTTGAGGAATGACACACAAGGCTCCACGACTTGTATCAAAAACTTATTATCGATCCTTGATCGCCGTTAATCCCCAAGATCTGAGTCCAGCTCATAAGGGCTATGATGATTCCACTACTAAACTTGATGCCTGAGTTATAAGGGCTCGCCAACCTATGGAATCTCGATTCCATCATTAGCCCCATTAGATGATTGATTCTCATCATTTCTGGGGCCTTTGTGAGTGTTCAGCAGGAGCCTATCGGCACCCAATAACGCCAAATTTTCGAACTATACTTCTTGGTAGCCTTTGCCATGCACAGCGGCACAGTGCCACACTTCTTGCTTCATCATGGATATGACAGGCCTCATTGTCTAGCGCGTGATGTTTTCGAGGCAACGCAAAGCACTACGCAATGTATACTATATCCAAAAGCGTAGTCAATATGTTGCCTCCTAGCCATCGGCTCAAGTTCACTCTAGGGTAATGAAGTACACGTCCCTTATTAGTCTATGAATGTACCCGATGCACGTAGATATGTCGATTACCTTGATTCAGGCTAAACACTCTTTGCAGAGCAGTCGTCGGTTCAGTCCTCCTAGTAATTTCTTGGAAGGATTGTGTCCTCAAATCTGAAGTATCACACCTTTTGTTCAAGATTATGGCATGGCAGTGCCAGGTCACGGTCCAACATAGAAGGTAGTATTGAGTCTGATTGAGTTCCAAAAATTTTCCGTCGGGCATTCTTACGTCATCTGCAATCCGCAAGGCAACAGGGGACGCCTATTTTCGACCTGCAGATTGTCTTGCTTGGTCAACTCAAGATCAACCATATGCGACCGTCTTCCTCAGCATGCATACGCTTAAAGCATTCACTCGCCAGCTCCCTGATGCGAGCGGGCCCAATTACTATCCGCACAGGTTGACTTGAGATTGCCTAAAAGAGGGTGTTACTTAGCTACCTATAGACTGTCTCGACTTGACTACCTTAGGTAGGCCACCTGAATCTCCGTACTCCGTACCTCGAGCTACTTCTCAAGCGAGTGGAAAGCTACCTAGGTACCCCTATGTGATCTGTTTTCTCCCGTAAGCTGTTTACCGGACAAGCCTCGTATTGGTGGAGAGATACATGCCGGATACGAGATGGCTCCGTACTCCACGCTCAACCCCCTGTATCAAATTAGGTGTGGAAGCCGAACACAATCACGAAACCACACGCGCCTGTCAACTGCCACGGCGATGCCAAGGGGCTCAAAGCTGAGCTTTGCTGAATGGTGCCTGATGGGTTACGGTCAGACATAGTTGCAGGCTCTATACATAGTACCATTGTCGGCACATCTTCTCATGTAAGCACGAAAACCGGTGCTTATTCTGCTCTATGAGAGGGTCTCGACGAACACTCGGCCTCTCGGAGTCGCCATGTCGACTTGTCAAGTGGATGGTCGGGATATCGCCACTTCTCTCTGTCAATGATTAATAAAATGACACAGGGCGGGATCGTGCTTGGGGAAACTCTGCCAGTCCTTTGTAATTACAGACAATATACACACCTTCAATCGCCTATCCGGATTCCGGAGACCCAGCCACCCCGAAATTTTGCGGCAAGTTGTCAAGTGCAATGGTACGGCAATCGGTCTGCTGCCCGTGAATTGCGACGATTGAGGTCATTAACTTGGCATCCCATCATAATCATTCTTTTCGGGTGAATGCTGCATTTCACCCTCCCCATTGAACCGACATTCGAAATGGACTGGTCTCAACAAACAAATTTACAATGTATGTTCTCGCAGACATTCGCGAGAAGAGACAAGCTGAGAAGCCGGGTTCATGGACTAGCTGAGTCTCTAGAAGATCAAGATGCCTCCACTCTTTCTACTCACAGCGCCTTGTTCTCGAAGGTATTCCACTACCGCCGCATGCCCTCCCGCCATAGCTCCTTGTATTGGGGTTTGTCCCCTGCGATTCGAGCTCGCGTTTACGTCGGCACCCATCCCGACGAGCTTCTTCACGATCTTGACGTGTCCCCTCTCCGCAGCCGCATGCAAAGCTGTCGCATCGCCATCGTAACCACCGCCTGACGCTTGCAGGTCGGCACCGGCCCCGAGCAGCAGATTCACAACTTCTAGATTCCCCTGCAAACACGCTCCTTGAAGCGCTGTAAAACCCTTGTATCTTGCTGCCGGGGCGTTGACATGAGCACCCTGTTCGAGCAGCAGCTGCACGATCGCCCCGAAGCCGCCGCCAGATGCCGCCTGCAGTGCGGTGCGCCCGGCACTTGGTGACGGAGGGGCGTTAACTTCTGCTCCGAGTTGCAATAGTAGCTTCACAATGTCTAGGTGGCCACGTTCTGCCGCTGCTTGTAGTGCGGTCCTGCCATTGTATCGGGCGATGGCGAAGGTCTCGGGCAAGGAACCACGCATCTCGTGGGCTGTTCGACTGCCTTGCGTTACTACCCGGATGCCGTGATTCGTCGCCGGACTCATGTTGATCTCTGAACCCGCGTCCAGGAGCAGCCGGACAATTTCCTCGTTTCCATGTCCACACGCAATCTGCAGGCCAGTGCGCTGGAAGTTGTTTCCTCCGCAGAAGTGAACGTCTGCTCCGGCACTGAGTAAACATTTGACGACGTCTTCATGCCCCTGCATGCACGCCGCCTGCAGGGCCGTCTGCCCGTAGTAACCGCACGGGGCATCGTTGACAGCTGAGGGGCTTGAGGCGAGAATCTCTTGGACAGTCTGCAGCTCTCCACTCCTGGCGGCAAGTTGCAGGGGTGTCCAGCAGTATTCGTCAATGTCTTCGGCTGGCAGCGAGGGATCCCATGCCGCGTCCAAGGGAGACAGAATTACCTTGGGCCGTGAGTTTACTAGACGGCCCTCGACTGCGGTCTCCGCCATGTTGTCCGCCATGTTGAGGCTTGCGATTGCTGAATGCAGTAGGAAGATGTAAGTTTTCTGGCTGAGAGGTCGCGCGCAAGAGGAGAGGGGAGAGTGGAAATTGAGTGGTTGGAGTCAAAGGGCAAAGACAGTGATCTCATCAATTCCCCTCTACAACCAGACACGTGCACATTTGAATCCTTCCGCCGGTTCAGGAGCGCGAGAACTGTGGATAACCAAAGAACATGATGCGTCTTTGTGATGATACCTTTCTGCAGTGTGTGAATGTTATGGCACATAGCCGCGTGCAACTTTACAATGTGTTGCAAAGATGACACGGCAATGCACTAATACATCATACACGCTCCATTGTTCTTCTTATCAATATTTGTTGAACACAGGCAGAGCATCACGCATCCGAAATGCTGCTGTGAGACTCACATACAACTTTGCACGTCACGGGCCCTGTTCAACACCAGAGGGAAAGGCCTCAACACATTAACGCTGGAGTTCATGCTTTGTATAATGGGATGAGTGGTAGTGCCTGATTATCTACTAATGTCTTGATGCAAGTGTGTCTCATTTCTGTCGTCAAAGTCCGGTTTCCTCGACCTCCATATCTACCTACTGCTTCACAGCCTTGGCAATGAAAAATGGCTTCAGCTTGGCACTCTCGCAACTGCCCTGCGCAGGAACATTGGACATGACTGGTGTCGTATCAAGGTACGGTTTGTAGTCGAAACTTCCAGGAACGAAGCCTGCGTCGACCATGAGAGCCTTCATCTCTTCCGGTCCAAATCCGCCATGCTTGGAGATTGTGTGATGAGCTGTCACGTTGTCGTGGTCGTGGTCGTGGTCGTGGTCGTGGTCGTGGTCGTGGTCGTGGTCGCCGTCGTGCCCGCCATTGTGTGAATGGGCATGTGAATGATTGTGAGAGTGGTCGTGCGAATGAGCCTCTGGGGTCAGGTCAACAACAACCAAGACACCTCCGCTGCGCAGTCGTTTGTAGAGCCCAGACAAAACACCAACACGATCATCGATATGGTGAAGGGCCATGCTGATTGCAATGAGATCGAAATCGAAGAATTCCTCTTTTGCCAGCACCGTGTCCGCCTCCGTCGAAGGAATAGAGCCCTGGACCGCGACCATTTGCTCAGTCGGAATACCGGACTTTCGAGCAATCTCGTTGTATGCTGCGACGCTGGTGTCGGATATGTCGATGCCTCTGATGACGTCGAATTGTCCCAGAAGCGCGCTGGAGACCATGCCAAAGCCGCATGCATAGTCAAGAAGCTTCAGGGGCGGGCTGCCCTCTGCTCGACGGCGGATGCCCATCCACTCGACATTCTCGGAGAGCGCATCGGCGATCTTCTTGGCCAGGTTGAGGATCCACTGGTTCTTGAAGATTCTGGTTCCCTGAGTGCTTCTCAGATTCAGTGATTTGCGTGCGCAATAAGGAGGCGGGAGATGCAGATGAACTCACTTCCAGAACTCGCGGTTGGCTGCCGCCAAATCCGTCATCTCTGGCTTGGGGGTTTCCATTCTGATTTCGAAGGGCGATTGTTGCTCGCTTGGCGGTGCAGAGGGAAGAGAAAAGATGATGAGCTGGATTGCTGCACTGGAAATTGAAGAGAAGTAGAGCTGTTACATACCCAAGGTATATGAAGGAAAGTCTCCGGAAAGGGTCCGTGAAAGGACCCGCAGCTCGAGCGGCTCGTACGAAGCAGACCAAATCCTGTGTCACTCCTATCCCCTAATCACGGGCTGCTTCTCGCCTGAGAAGCGGATGAATCAGTGCTTAAGCTGATCGGAAACAAGAGGACTCGGGCCTTTCGTTGTTTAGTGAGCGCACAGCTTTTCGTCGTGTCCCTGATTTACTCGGCGGACGTTGTTGGCCGCACCTTGATGGCCGTTTTTTCCCCGGCAGCTGGCGGGATGACGCGGCGATAGAATTGCCCCAAGATGAAGGATGGCATCAGTCGGATGCACATAGAAAATCTTGATGGGTCTCCTACTAGACATCTTACGTACCAAGCCTACCAATTATTTGGTTCCTACAGAGTGTCACCTTGTGATGGCCCGGAGCCCCAAGGAGGTGAATGTAAACCCGAGCATTGCTGTTACTTTCCCCCTGCCTCTTTAACACCTTCGAATCACTTCACATGACAAAAATACAATAGTGACTTGTATGAACTAGGTATGTTACGTGAATGTGCAACCTGAACAAGACATTCAGGCGGTGGACGACTTGATTGCCACAAGACCTTCCCACGATGGGGTGATACTACATATGCCGTATGCGCACGGCGTCCTGAAGTCCTGAAGCAATCGTATAAGTAGGTAAGGTAGCTCCTACAAATTCAAGACCCTCTTGATACCTTACAGAACATGGATGAACAACATATGGAAAGCTGGGTGCCGAGTGCAAGTGTGCAACAAGGGCTGCCAGCCCCAGGGCCATCTCCATCTTGCCGCCTACCATTCTTTGCCTTTCAAATCAAGTGGCAATCGTAACATTCGATCACCTTCATCAGTCGGCGTTGGCAGCCGTCCTCCACGGATGTTGATCTGCAGAGATTGATGCAGCATCCGCGGCGCTGCCAGTTTCGCGTCGCGTTCATTGCGCATGGCGACAAACTCTTCGGCTGTAACGCCATCCTTGAGATGTTTGTTCTGCTCTCTGTGCTCCTGAACGGTCATGTACGCCCTGGGAGAGCCACGGTCCGGCGGGGGATAATCGTGGCCGGTCCATATTTTGACGTGGCTTGGCAGACTGAGTAGCCTACGCCCCGAGGCGAATAGGCTATCCGCGCTGCCGCCGGGGAAATCGCACCGAGCAGTGCCAATATCGGCGTGGAAGACAGAGTCGCCACAAAACACGTTGTCTGGAACGATGGTATCAGACAATCGGAACAAATGTGACGTGCTCGAAAGTGTGGTTCTGAAGTTACTTACCTCCAATCTTGTAGCCCATGTGGTCAGGAGTGTGGCCAGGAAGATGCATCGCCGTCGCGCTTAGATTGCCAATGTCGAATGTCTCGTCATCGTCCATGAGATGGTCAAAAACGACTCCGTATTGGTCCTCTGGAACACCGTATCGCTTGCCAAATAACCGCTGCACTTGGCCGATGCGTCTGCCAATGGCGATGGATGGACTGTATCCCTGCTCCCGAGCAAGGCGGCTCTGTAGGTACGATGCCGCTGTGAGATGGTCGGCATGGACATGGGTCTCCAGAATCCAGTCCACTCGATATCCGTTTTCCTTGACCAACGCCAATAGAGCGTCGGCGGTGCGCGTAGTGAGGCCCTGAGTTGCGCGATCAAAGTCCAAGACCGGGTCGATGATTGCAGCAGTTTTCGTGGAGGGATCTGCTACGACATACTGCCATGTGCCAGTGTCGTGTTCGAATACATCATGAATGATGGGCTCCGAGGCCTTGGCAGACTTGGTGCCGGTGGACATGTTCCTGACCGGGTCTGGTCGCAAGACTTGGCGCTGAGGTGATCTGGGCAATGCCACGCTGAGCGGACGGGGTGCCTGTCTCGAATTTTGGCAAAGGAACCGAGCGTGAGGACAGATGCTGAAGCTCCTGACGAGAGTCAAAGAACGTGCTGTGGTAGCCGGAGTGAGATTCAAGCCCGTCGCAAGTTGCTTCCGGCAGCCAATAGCGCAAGATCGAAGTGGCATGATGAGATTTCGGATCGCTCGTCTCGACGGCGATGCGCTCGGTGATGAAGAGTTGGCGTCGTACTTATCCTTTTCTCGCCTCGCCAGCTGAAGAGCCGCGGATGCCCTCGGATCTGGCTGGCCAGACAACGCCGATATCCAATGCCCCAGATGGGATTTGCCGCCGCATCAAGGCGAGGTTTCGAGGTCATGCCACCGCTCGTCCGAGTTGATCCGTCCGGTCGGCCAAGCTCGAGCCGGTTCACGATGGAAATCTCGGTCAGCACCGTCACCGACTTCCGGCCGGATCATCGTCCGATTCCTGCCCCACACGCTGAATCTCGGCTCGTCGCTATGGGGGCGCGGCAAATCCTCGGGTCTCGTGCTCCTCGAGGGGATCGGAAGTCGGTGATGGAGGCCGGCTGGCGGTGGTTCTGCTCTAGCACCCGCTTTAGTCGATTGCGCGATCGGTGATTATTCAGCCTTTGATGCTGGAATTTTGCCTTTCCTATTATTTCTCTCAGGGCTTCGCTTCGTCTCATCTTGTTTTGTTTTCTTCATGTGAGTTTCTGCGGGCTCTTGCGTATTCGTTATACTTCTCGCCGTCCTCCGTTCTCAACATGTTTCAGGCCCGTTCGTTGTCACTGGCTTGCAGAGCTGCCTCTCGCTCCGTGGTCTCTCGGAGCTTCGCAACCGTCCCAAATGTCTCCCCTGGCCGGAGCCATAAAGTGGTTGTGATTGGAGGCGGTGCGGCTGGTCTGGACATCAGCCATAAGCTCCTTCGATCTGGTAAATTCTCCCAGGACGACATTGCTGTTGTTGATCCCGCAACTTGGCACCACTACCAGCCTGGGTGGACGCTTGTGGGTGGCGGCCTCAAGACTAAGGAGGAGCTCCGACGGCCCCTCAACAGCCTTGTCGACCCCAAATTCAAGTTCTACAACGACGGCGTGGCTGGCTTCTCGCCTGAAGACAACTCCATCACACTCAGTAACGGGGACAAGGTCAGCTACGAGCAGCTGGTTGTCGTGCCCGGTATCTCGGTCAATTACGGCAGTGTTAAAGGCCTCCCAGAGGCGCTGGCTGACTCAAGAAGCCTCGTTTCCTCCATTTACAACTACGACACCTGCGACAAGACGTACGACACCATCCAGAGGCTCCACAAGGGCACTGCCATCTTCACTCAGCCAGCAGGCCCGATCAAGTGCGCCGGCGCTCCTCAAAAAATCCTGTGGCTCGCCTTGGACCACTGGAAGCGCGCAGGGCTGTATGATCCCAGCAATCCCTCCGGCTCCGCAGTCAAGATCAGCTTTGCTACGGGCATGCCCGTGATGTTTGGTGTTCCCAAGTATAACGCCGCGCTGGAACAGCTTCGCAAAGAGAGAGGAGTCGAAGGCCTCTTCCAGCACGATCTTGTCGCGATTGACGGCGATAAGGCAACTTTTGCCCTGCCGGATGGCAAGGAATCTGTCACGAAGCAGTTTGACCTTTTGCACGTCGTTCCTAAGATGGGTCCCCACGCATTTGTCAAGAACAGTGGGCTTGCCAACGAAGCTGGTTACGTCGATGTTGACGATGGCACAACCCGCCACAAGAAGTACCCCAACGTTTGGTCTGCCGGTGATGCATCCAGCCTGCCGACCTCCAAGACTGCGGCTGCCATCACCTCGCAGTCACCCGTCCTGGTCCGTAACCTGTTGCAAGCTATGGAGGGCAAGGCACCAGACGCCACATACGACGGATACGCTTCGTGCCCGCTGTTGACAGAGTATGGCAAAGTTTTGCTTGCCGAATTCAAGTACGGGGGTGAGCCAAAAGAGACGTTTGGCGACTGGTTCGGTATTGACCAGGCGGTTCCCCGAAGGTCCTTCTATTATTTGAAGAAGAACTTCTTCCCTTGGGTATACTACAACCACATGGTGAAGGGAACATGGGGAGGACCGAAGGGCTGGACGAACTGAGCAGTCAATTCTGGATGAATATGTCTGAATCTATAGTACCCTGGGTGGCCAAAAGCATGCCTTCTGTTTCCATCATTTTATCCTCTATCTCTTGTTGAACAATCGCATTTCGTTGTGTATTCTTCCTAGAGCAATGCTCGTGCCACTTGCCTGTGACAAACGACTTTAAGGCTTTGAGTTAACGATGCAAGTCGTTGAAAGCTTGAAGCAAGCTTTTCTTCACCTAGAGTTTATAATACTGGACTTGCCTAGATATGCATTGCTTCACTCAAATAGCTCGACCAACAACCCAAGAGACGCAGAAACTCGCGCTCTAGGGTCTCAGGGTGCCCTGCTATAAGCAGCGAAAGCTTCAAATCGATTAATTTGCCTTCATATGTAAAGAGGCTGTACAGGTAAAGACAACCAAGCTGAGAGGTAGGGGGGCTGCTGTGAAAAGTCGTAACCCGATCAATACGATATCTCTGTTTTTATTGGCTTGTTAGCGCAGGCTGCCTATCGGCAACAAGCCGGCAATGCGAGGTCGCAAGTGAGACAACCGAAAGTATTTAAACATGGCGACAATATCAACCTCAGTGGCCAATTCCCAAAATCAATCTTCAAAGAACGATATACTCAGTGGCAGGCGACATCATCAACATAGATTACACAGGCCCGCTGCCCTTTGCGATACTGATACTCGACCACACTCCCAACCTTTCGACCACATTCCCAACCTTTCGACTACACCAGTGTGCGACGCGTTTCTTACTTGCACTCTTTACTGGACCTCGTCGCCATGTCCATGGTTGAAGTATACGACCCAATCAGAGGAGACGAAGAGCATGTTCTCCAGCTACCCGGAGGGAGGCAGATAGCCTACGCCCACAACGGCCCCCCAACATCACGCACGGTCATCCTCTTCTTCGTCGGTATCATGGGCGTTGGGACCGCGGCGAATGTTCCTGAGCCGTGCCGTGAGATCCAGGCTCATTGGGTCGCTCCCACGCTTCCAGGCATGGGAAGGTCGAGCACTCGCGACTGCTCGGTGCCGTACTACGTCAATTTGGTAAATGATATCAATGCGCTGCTCAATCACCTTTACCCCACAGGGGGGTTTGATGCCCTCTATGTCTCGGGAGGCTCATATGGTACGGTGCCAGCCCAAATGCTCTACGGCGCCCCGTATGATCTCTTTCCCCCTGGTCGAAAGATTGTTGGCATGCTGTTGCTCAACGGCTTCTCTCCACTGAGGCACCACTCCGGTTATGCGAAGCACCTTAGTTGGAACAACTGGGCATCGATTGGACCGCCCACAAGGATTGTACCATTTCGCCTACTGCAGCGTTTGTTCAAGTGTGCAGTTGGATCCAAATTGCAATCCGTCGAGGGCGCAACGCAGTTCCTCAAGGCAACAGTGTTCGATAATATGGACGATGAAGAGAGGCGAATCTTCCAAGATTGGCTACAAAAGAAAAGTTTCGACGAGCATACAGTCATCGAGAAGATGGCACGAAGCACAGTCCGTTGCTGCCAGAACTGGGACGGTTTCATGGAGGTGTCGGATACGATTCATTCTGACTGGGGATTCGATCCCCGTACCCTTGATAAGGAGCATTCTGCAAAGCCTGTCTTGATTGTTGGATCGGAGAATGATCATATTGGAGGCAGCACTAATGACTGGCTTGTGGCCAGCTATCAGTCTGCTAGAGATCTCAAATTGTTGCCTGGAGGTCACATATCCTCCTTGTTCTTCATGGATGACTTGTGGAGGGACATGATAGAGGCTTCCCGGAGTGCATAGATCAAGGTTCACCAATGCCTTGAGACCAAGCACTCCCCAGCCAATGTATCATCAGTTATTCAGTACCAAAGTCGTGGCTTCTGCCTTACAAACAATATACGATCAGTCCCTATGCACGCCGAAGTACCGACCTGCGATTAAAGATGCTTGCAACGGACTATGGATTTCCCTATCCAATGGTGTGCAGGACGTTGTAAAAGCTCAGAGCGCTATTGACCAGTCTGTTGTTAGCAACGCGTCTTGGAGCGCATACCACCAGCCGGTCTGGTCACGCCGATATCAACAATGTGGACTGTGGCACAAGGTATCGGCGAGTAGTGGCTGAGGCCGCGGGAACCCACGGTGTAGACTCGTTCGGTCACAACTGCATAACAAACAGGATGCAGAGGCAGGCAACCAGCTGGTATGCAATATCACCAACATGGTCGAAGTTTGATGATACCTCATGCCGTTCCACCTTTGCATACGCCAAAGGCGATAAATCTCATTGGAACGGTGTCTTCCCCTGGTAGTGTACGGTGCCAACAGCCAGCATATCCACAGTGTCATCGCTTGATGAGACGTGCACTGTCCCCCTCATTGGATGGATGTAGGCTTGGCCAGATTACAGCGATTCTCGATTTTGAGGGTGGATTCTCCCATGTGGATTGCAATCTAAAGACTGAGAGCACGTTGTACTTGTGGCTAATGATGGCGCTGAGCAGAGCTCAGCAAAGTAACACCGAAAGTGATGTATCATATATATATAAAATCGTCTAGTAATCTCTTAAGATTGACGTTTATATGCTGTTACAGTCTGCGCTGTATCAAGCCTGTCGTGTCAAACGAGTGTAGGCAGATTTTTTGAAAACTAAATACAGCGAAAATCTTAAAACCAGTGAGAAGCCCTTGAATATTTACGGCTGAAAAGAAGGTGTGGTGTCACTCCATGACCCAATCGATTCTTCAAGTCTTGGATTGCCATGGCTATGCAGAAGCCTTTTAGTGGCAGGTGCTGGGAGCAAGGGTCCAGCCGGTGAGGCGGTTGGCGATGTCTGATGCGTAGCAAGCAGTGCTACCAAGGCCCTTGTCGAGGTCGGAGTAATCAGCAGAGCCACTGTTGTAGAGCCGAGCGGCAGCATAGTAAGCCTGGCTGCCGTTGTTGTGAGTCTTCTCCTTGGCCTGGGACAGAAGGCTCTGAAGGCCGGGGCCCTCCTTGGTGCCGCTCACACCGTCGCTGATCATGAGGTTGATGGTGGATGAGGGGCAGGGGTTCAGTCCGAAGCAGCTGCCGGCGCCGTTGTGAGACTGCATGAGGCCTGGGTTGGTAACGCCGTTGTTGGTGGTTGGGACACGGACGCAACCCTTGCTCTCCTGCATTACTATGGCGAGGATGAAGCGAGGGTCGATCTCAGCGGCCTTGGAGACGCTCTGGATGGCAGTGCCAATGTCCTGGATTTCGGTCTCGGAGTCGTCACCGACCCAGCCGTTCCAGCCGCAGGACTTCTGCATGAGGGGGACGTTGGCTTTCCAAAGGTCATCCCAGGAGCCCCAGGCATCCTGAGAGGGCCAGCCGGCAGCAGTTGATCCGTCGCCTTTGTAGTAGGTATACTTGTCCTCAACGGTGCTACGCTTGGCAGCGGCACCATGGTGGTGGAAAGCGGTACCATGATGAAAGGCGGTACCATTGGTATGGTGAGCAGTACCATTGGTGTGGTGAACAGTACCATTCCTATGGAAAGCAGTACCATTGGTAGGGAGTGCAGTGCCGACCGCGGCAAGGCCAGCAACAAAGACGGCAATGTTGGCAAGCATTTTGAATGTTCTGCTGACGAAGGAATTGAAGATGGTGTATCAGAAAGGAAGGACTGGCTGATTTGAGGCCAGGGGGTATCAGTTGTATGGTTTTCAAGGTGTGGAAAAGGAGTGTCTGAAGGAGAAGTTCAAAGGAATGGAATGGAAGGTGGATAGAGAATCTCAATGAAGAAGTAATTCAAAATGATCCTGGGACAATGGATGTTGATGGGTCTTTTATACATCAAGCAGTCCCCTACTAATGCCTCCAAGTCTCATCAGAGAAAAAAAATTGCCCACTTGCGCTCCATACTGGAGAGGAAGGTAAACGCCATTTTTTCGACGGAAGAGCGAAATTCAAGACAGAGAGGAAAACACCTCATGCTCCATCACAAGTAGAAGCACCGTGAGAAAAGCGGCCTGCGACAATACCAAGGTTGGTACATGCGATATAGCATGCAAACTCGGAAGACTTGCCCCGTCCTCTTCGGGGCTCGGCCTAAAAACGCCACATGAAGGGTCTCTCTTGAAAGGAGATCCGGCTCGAAGCCGACTCGTTAGATGTGGATACAGAGGGTCTTGCAGCGCCAAAACCACGTGGGTGGAGGGGAAATGAGTAATGAAGTACCTACTTTACGTCTCATCTTTCGAGGACTCGCCGGGCACGAGGTTATGTGCATGAGTTGGGCAACTCATTTGCTTCTCGTCCAACTGATAGGTGATCGTTGGCATGCGTGATAACATAACGTGGATTCCCTTGCTACAACCAGCAATTGATTTTGTTTGTTAACCATACAACGAACACCTTGTTTGAGTTGTGACGATGATTTTTCCATCTATTCCCCCCGTATCCCTCTTTGGGGGTCGAGGATGTGTCTCATGCCACCGTTTCGTGTATCATGACTTCCTTTGTTCTCTTCGAGCTACCCATCGTGGTCGGAGCCGAAATATCTAGAAGCGATTCAGTTGTCTACCTTGTCGTTGTTGGTCAAGACACTGTACAGACTAATTGGCCCAACTAACATCATCCAGCGTCGGATGCACCACGCACATGCAGGATCCCACAATGCCAACCGATAAACTGGCCTATGGAAGGCGGCTAGAAGGCAGAGTGGATATGGCGATTGGCGAATCGGTGTTGATGAACTCATACATATATAAGAGGCGCCAACGTTATCCTCTTAGTGGCTCGTTCCTGGCTAAATGAGCACCCTTTCAATTTTCACTCACCTCAAGCCATGTGGACGGTTCAGTTCTTGGCTAGTATTCAGGCACATGATTCATCACCCTCTTTTGTAGGCGAGTCATCACGGGAACTAACAAGTTCCTGCATGTAAACGCACGCGACGACAAAGGGGAAGTATGGCGCCTCA
Organism: Trichoderma reesei QM6a; assembly: GCF_000167675.1. Classification (NCBI taxonomy): domain Eukaryota; kingdom Fungi; phylum Ascomycota; class Sordariomycetes; order Hypocreales; family Hypocreaceae; genus Trichoderma; species Trichoderma reesei. The sequence goes on from NW_006711152.1 coordinate 93,621, forward strand.
CAGTGGAGGAGCTAGTCCGGTGCAATAACATTGCGATGAAATGTCACTCTCCATCCAAGAGTGACTCTCGTGACCGACTCCGGTCCAGTGTTTCCAATTTTCCATATCCGGGCTTGGCCTCGGACAGGTCTTAGTGCTGCTTCTCACAGTACACGCACGGGCGGCGAACCCACGATAGCCTACGGTATTAGTCTTCCAGAGTATGAGTCCCAGTTTTTAGAGGCCCGACTCATTGAGGATCGGACATTTCTCCGGCAATGCTAGGGTAGGACAGCGGACCGAGGAAGCCGATAGACTAATGCAGCGAGGCCCGCGCCCGCCCATGCAACGAAGGGAAATTGTGCAGGGGACCTCGCTGTAGAATTGCTGGCGGGGGATCGATTACGGCTGAAGAGTCTGGGGAAATACGATGCCAAGATGTAATCAAGCCGCCTCTAATCAAGTTTGGGGAGTTCGTACATAAATCAGAAATTCGACAACAACAGTGAGTGCTGGTGAAGCCTTGCCGTTGCCGCGAGCCTTTGGCTATTTTCATAGCCCAAGTTGATATGCCGAAACGTTGCCACATCAGGATTGTTCTTCTTCTCTCTTTCTTCCTTTCTTTCTTTCCCCCCCAAATTAATAGCCGCTTGTTGTCTGCGTGCAGGATTAGGCAAGACGGAGAACCCAGCAGAATCCGTTTTAGAGCAAAAGACTTGCAAGACCGCATTGAGCCCATTGAGCCAGTTGACAGACGCCCTGGTGGCGTTTGCCCCTGGCCGACTTCGCCCGATCCAGAGAAGTTGTGCCTGGCGTGGCTCCCTATTCGTCAACCACCGCGAGTGGCGCCCGCGCCACTCGAACGCCGTCTTGTCTATGCAAACGGTGGAACTGAATAAGAAGACCGTTGAGGGTGGTAAAGACAGTATAGGTAAGAATGATTTGCAGAACGTCAAGAGAATACTTATGGATGGTGAAGGAAACTGTGGCTAAATAGAGCAACGAAGCCCAAAAAATTCTCACTGTAACCAAGGCCACCGTCCAATACGGTGGGTGTAGAATGGCCGGTCTCTAGCAAGTGGCTCGCTGGCACCAGTCATTCTTTCCGAGACCATAGCCTTCCTTTGTCAAAATCTTGCGTACTGACTTCATCCAGAGGCGTCATACCGCTACCCACCATTTGCCAGTGTACAACCTAACGTTGGAGGATCCCATGTTGTCACGTACTTACCTAGGCCACTACCATTATCAATGCCAAGTCAAAGAATGAACCGTGTTCACATCAATTTCAGGGTCAATGTTCTGTTAATCATGTAAGCCACTTTCTGGAATTGATCATGACCTACTCTACTCGAAGTAGTGGCTTTGGATGGCTTCTAGGAGGTGTATCAGCATGTTGTTCAGCCATTCCTACACAAAGAAGTGAGCTCAAATCCGTGGCTATTAATTTCAGATATTTCAAAGGCATTGACAGAGTGGCTGTGTTTTGGCAACGAGTATTCCGTTTTCTCTGCGAAGAATTCTGTAGCATTTTCCGCCTCCGCCTCCGCCTCCGCTCCCCTCCTGCCTCGAGTGCGACCACTGCTACGTACTTGGGTAGCACCGGCGAATCTGCCCCTGGCTGATTGAACTTGTACGGAAAATCGCTGCGTCATAGTCTGATCCCAACAGCTTGTACACTAATAGCATCGAATTCTGTCATTGCCTTCTTCTAGTTACATCTCTTCAAGCTCGGGTTAGTCTTAATCTATCTTGTCTTAGGTATGAGTATGATAAAGTCGGCATGCTTCACAGATGGCCCCGCCATAGCTCCTGCAAGGAGGGCATCCAGAATTGGTATAAACGGCTGACGGCTGACGCTGCTTTGGCGGAATGCGCTCTAGTCAGGCTGGCTGTTGAGCTTCTCAAAAACACCAAACTCCGCCCTATGAGCTCTACTTCGCGGCAATTTCCACACATTCAGTCCCGTTTCAATCCTGGCTCATGAGGCGGGGATTCGTACTTGCGCCGATGCTCAATGCCAGAGGCAGTGCCGCGTTACCAGCATGAGTGATCGTCGCGTCGTCGGCCTGGCGGACATAACGACAAACCGCACAGCATTCCGTTGACGAAGTATATAAGAGAGAGATCCTCTCGTTCTCAAGATGCCATCAGTATCCTCATCGAAGCTTAACAAGGAAAGAATTATTTTGCCGATATCACCATGAAGTCTATAGTTATAATTCTCTTTGGGCTTGCCTTAGCCGACGGCGCCGCCATCCATCACCACAGCCTTCCAACGGTGGACCTTGGCTACCAAGTCCATCGCGCCATCTCGTTCGATGTAAGTTTCTCGAAAGAAACAGGCTTTACGTGGCGTAGACATGCTGACCATTGCGTGTAAAGGAACACTATAAGACGTACAACTTCACCAACATTCCATACGCTGAGCCTCCTCTGGGTCCTCTACGGTTCGCAGCACCTGTTTCCCCAAGAGGACGCAAATCGGCAGTACAAGATGGCAGAGTTGGAAAAGTTTGCCCGCAGGCAAATCCCGATTGGCTGGCATTAGGCGAAATGTTTACCGCGGCCTACGGACTCAACCAGCTGCCATTCAACGTGACACAAGCAAAGGAGGTGCTATCTAAGCTGCCGCCTCCCCCGGAGGATGATCGAATCACCGAAGACTGTCTAGTCCTAGACGTTTTGGTTCCCCAAAGAGTATTTGATAAGAGACGCAGCATTCACCAGAGGGGCCTGAAGCAGACCAAGGGAGCTCCAGTCCTGGTATGGATATATGTGAGTAAAGGGCCTCCTGTTGCTGTCGGCGACCATAAACTAAGAAGTTGCCTAGGGAGGTGGATATGTCATTGGAGACAAGTCAATGTTCGGAACCCCTAGCGAGCTCATGGCAGCAAGCCAAGCCAATGGCCAAGATGGTGCCATCTGGGTGGCCATGAACTACCGTCTCGGCGCCTTTGGCTTTCTCTCCGGCCCTACGTTGCAGCAGAGCGGCGGCAGTCCGAACGCAGGGCTTTTGGATCAAAGGCTTGCTCTAGAATGGGTTCAGACAAATATTCATTTGTTTGGAGGTGACCCTGATAATGTGTCTATCATGGGAGTCTCTGCTGGTGGCGGATCGGTTATGCACCAGATCACGGCCTGGGGAGGTTCGAAGCCTGCACCTTTCCGTCGCGCTATTCCGCAGTCGGCCGGCCTCGTCCCTGTTCCCGGAAACCGTGAGCAAGAGCAGACATTCAACGACTTTTTGGCCCTTCTGAACGTCTCAACACTGAATGAAGCAAGGGCACTGCCCTCGAGTGCGCTGTTGGCTGCCAACTTGAAGCAGGTCGCTGCTGCTCCATATGGTTCCTTTTCTTATGGCCCAGTCGTCGATGGCACTTTTGTACCTGGGATGCCCTCAAAACTCATTCTTCAGGGAGCTTTTGCTAAAGGTATTGAGATCTTTTCCACATACAACAGCCACGAGGGAATCATTTTCACCGATCCTTCGGCCTTTGACAACGAGTCTCTGCTAAGGAAGCAGCTTGGAGCCATTTTCACCTCATTCACAAGCGAAGACTATCAGCATGTGTTTGAGACGCTCTATCCCCCCATGTATGACGGATCTCAACCGTATACTGACGCCCTGGGGCGAGCGCAGCTGATCATTGCCGAGGCCGCGCTCACTTGCAACCAGAACTCCATGATCAAGGCCGCGCAGAAGCAGGGTGTTGCCGCATATGGCTTCCAAAACTCCGTTTGGCCAGCAGTACACGGCGGTGACCAGCCCTACCTTTTCTCCCACGGACCGACGCCGGGTGTTGACGCTCGAATCGCAAGCATCGCGAAGGATGCCATTGCTGGATTCGTCAATAACGGGTTGCCGATCAAGTCATCGGTCGGTGACATCTCATTCCCTCCTTACGGCCGGGATGGTTTCATTCTGAACTTTGTGGCTAATTCTACCTCGGTAATTCGAGACCCAACGTTGAATGAACGATGCGACTGGTGGCAGAAGGCACTGTACTACTGATTCATGTTTCTCTTCCCACTAAACATATTGTGCTCGATAGACTTCCAGCTTCGGGCCGGTCCATCTTGATAAATATACTGTATTTAGACGGTTCAACAAGGCTTTGGATACACATTAGATTAATCTGTCTAACTCATAAGTTTACGGCCTTGCTCGGATCACTTCTTGTAGCAATATATTTGGACTTTCCGACTTCATAAATGCGACAAAGAGGCCAGTCACTCTCGTCTCGGCAGCTCAATCATCCCAAATAATGGCATTCACGTACCCGAAACTGGACGCTCTTCAAGTGGCGTGTAACTCCTAGATTGGGCGATACCTACCCTACCTGTCAACGAGCTCGCACAATTACGCCCATGCCGCTCCTAGCGACAGACATAATTGTCAACTTTGCCAATGCCGCAAGCAGTGTCGTAAGTCTTGGAGAAGGTCAAAGATTGTTTGACAGCAGCCTGGCACCTTTTCGAAGGGCTTGCGCCGACGCTCGACACATGCGATCTCGACTTCATCTGTGGTACCCTGACAAACAACACTACTGTGGCCGGACCAATGAACATGAATAGTGAGAGATCACGAAAGAGATGCAGGTTTGGCTGCCTTGCCTACCCATCAATCGAGGCCATCAAGTGATACCGAGGAGGCAATCTCGGGGCGGCTACGTATAGTGGTGAGATGATGTCTATAGCTGATAAGAAGCGGTGAAGCTATGCAACAGTAGCGTGCATCAACTTGGGCAACAGTATGGAATAGAACATGTTCTCTTATTAGTGATCACTCTGGGACTGACATTGGATGGCACAGTAGTAGCCGATCTTACGGCTCGGATAATGCCGGGGTTGAATGTTGACAGGGACATGCTTATATTCAGAGCAGAATAAGATCCACGGCCACCGATGCTCCGTTTTTTTTGTCCGCGGGGCAGTCCGGCAGCGAACCATCCGTCACACGTTGATCAATCTTCAATCCATGACGACGTGGGAGGTGCCTGTATGCGAGAGTTTGTCTTGAGTTTCTGGGACAAGCAACTTCGGGAGACCACTCCTCTGCTTTGCATCACGATCTCTTTACTAACTATACCGGTGAATCGACCCCAAATTGGTGGGCGTACCACCCCCGCGGAAGCATCGTTTCTTGTGAAAACGGAATAAGCCGATATCCCATCTTGGCACGAAGATCATGTTCAGGGATCGGAGCAACAAAGCCCGCTAATTGGCAAAGACAGGCTGACTCGCATCATGGGTCTGGTCTGGGCTGTTCACTCAACATGCAACAGCCGGTTTCTCCACTTGAGACTTTGCCTGCCGACCAGATGTTGCTTGTTATTCCCTTTCATGTTTCTCAAGCGCGCATGAATCTCGTAATGAACTAGTAGTTGCCCTATTGACTTGGAATAGGGGAAGTCTGCTTGTCTGCCCCTTCTAGATCGGAACAGAATGCCGGAAAAGTCGGTTGACAAGGGTGAAATCGCGTACCCATGTCCAGAGACTTGTATTGTTTACTTACCCGTTTCGTGTACAGTGCTTGAGTGCCAACGAACCCAGACACTTGGAGTTACGCTCACGATTATGCATACTTGAGAGCCTGACATTTCTGGATCATTCTACTTACGCTTAAATATCACATTCCAGCAACGGACACTAGCTGAGTGCAGCAGTTGCTTGCAAGTCATTCCATTTATGAGCACATTGATCTCGTATTGCGAGTGTCCCATCGTCGCATTTATTAACGCTTGTTGCCACCAGACGCTGTTGTAGCTTCCTAGCATAGTCTAGCTTCGTCCTCTCATCCCGACTCAGTCTCTTTACATGAGAAGCCGTGCTCCACTGTCCACTCAACTTGTATGAATAAGACATTAGCCAGGGGCGCAGAATCTGGGGTAGAAAAATCCACGAATCAAGATTGCGCTGTGTTTCCATTTCCCAAACAAGCAGCTGGAGCAAGCAGTAAGCATCCACGTCAGAATGGCGGCATTACGAAGGCGTCTAGACATGGAAATGGCTCTTCTCTCTCTGACGGTACAGCGTGCATTGCTTCTAGAAGAGGTAGGACTGGTATCCTATCGGTCCGTCACGTAACAGTGGGATGTGGGCATCCAATTATCCCAGTATAGCCCCCTTTCCATCTTCACGAGCGAGGTGGCGTCGGGGACAAGACGGCATATCGTCCAGAATATGATAAATAAGATTGATCGCCCCCCTCGCGACTGTAATTGTGAAGTGCTGAACTGCAATCCGAAACTGTGTTTGTCAAGCCAGATCTCCTAATCTGCCACCATGAAGTCCGTCGCCGCCATCATCCTCACCTCTGCCATCGCCGGCATCGCCCAGGCTTGTTCGACTCCTGGGAACTACATCGTTACGTTCTACGGATACCCCGACAACTCTCCCCCGGGACCTGCAACTGCGCATAACTGCGGTGGTCGCAACTTCAAGGCTGGTGGTGAGTATAGTCTCATCGTTGCTAGTAGTCAACAGACAAGCAAGGACCGTGACTAAGTACAACCAACCAGGTACTGGAACTTACGCCGACCCGATCACAATTGCCACGGCTCCAGGAGAGCTCAACCCCTGCGAGATCGTCTATCTCCCCTTATTGACCAAGTATGGTCGATATGAAGACGATTGCGCTCAGTGCAGTACGTGGACTCCCACCGTCCTCTTAAGACGACGAGACACAAGCTAATCCGTACAACAGCCACTGACTGGGCCAATGGCCAACCTCACATTGACATCTGGACTGGCTCTCCCACAGTCAATGGTGGCCAGAACCAGATCAACTGTGAGAACAACCTCACTTTCGGCGGCCGCTACTCCATTGTCCGCAACCCTCCCACCAACTATGGCGTTGATAGTAAGTTTGTGAACGAACCAACTGACAGGAGAGACGCTAACTTAATTCTGATAGCCACTCCTCTATTCGTTGCGCCAAACACTTGCAACACCAACCATGTCTACCCCAGCAACCCTGCTCACTGCTAAGTTTCGACGTGGTACCTACATATCCCAGAACGAGATGTCCCTTTCGTATGATGATAATGACTGGCAATTCATGGCAGACTCCTGCAGCGAGTCTCCTATGACATGTTTGTCGTACATAGCTAGCTGATGAACACCGTAAATAAGAACGACTTAGGATACCTCTGCGCCTAACACTCTCATGACCCAATAAGTGCCATTCTGTCTTCCCGCTCTTGCGCTGACTCGCGTTCCGTATCAAAAGACATGATCCTGTGTTTGGAATTTTGGGCTGATTTGCGGTCATTTTGACAGCTATCACAAGAGCATCCTCCGGCGGTCTAAACTTTGACTGACCCAACTTTTTCAACACCTCGAAAAAGACGAGGCCTTGGTCCAAAGAGGTGAAGATCCTGCACGCTTTGTTCGCCCATTCATGGAGATGTGGGATGATCCACGCTATGCGACCTGTGGCGGCGTCGCGAGCAAGACGGCCATCCATGGACATGCATCCTATGCTTGACGTATCCTTCTTAGGCTGCAGGCAGAACTGTCATGTCGAAGTTCCTTGCCGTGCTCCTCGGACTCAACATCGGACGGGCATGAGAAGAAGAACCAACTAGGGCATATCAAAGACGCAGTCATTCGTATCACGACCAACTATACGTCAGTCAACTAGCCGAGTTCACCAGCCATAGCAGCATCACACTCTCCTCGCTCAGCTTTTGAGAATATTCTATGCTGTGCTGTACAGTTCTCAAAGTGGCTGCACACGAAGCAGTCGACCGTAGTCTCATGCCTATGGAGGCGGATATTGAACAACTCTTTTTCGGATTTCAATTCTCTGTTGCGGGCCATTCGCCGGCTTTGTGATGGGTGATGACTCACGGGCTCTTGTATTCCTGTTTCACTTTTATCGAGCTGCACGCATCCTGATGTCACCTACGAGATGCTGGTGGGCATCCAGGAGGAACTGTATCATGGAAAAGCTCATACTGAAGAAGCTCAAGTCCAGGCAACTGAATACCCGTCTGTGCGACGAGTGACATCAGCCAGCGCAGTGCGCGGGTAAAATAGATCATCCTATTATCCCGGTTTGCGATATATGCCAGAGACATGCTGTGGTAGTGCCCGACAGTATCAAGTATATGGAGCGGCGTTTGTCAATGGAGGAGCTTCTATTGTGTCTTCAATCTAGTAACGAACTAAGTAATCCTCGTAATCTTAGTTCAACCCGCAAGAACAGCCATACAGCCTCGTCTCACTCTCATTTGAATGCAGGATCGATTCTCACGATTCGTTGACCAAGACGTAACGAAATCTTGGCTTGCCGGCTTCCAGGTCAATGAGGGTCTGGTTCGCGTCTTTCATGGGTCGCTTCTCTACCCATGGCTTGATGTGTTTATCAGCAGCGAGCTGGAACATTTCTCGGATCTCATCTGGGGAGCCAATACATGAGCCCGTGACGCTCTTGCGACCGACAATGAGACTGAAGGGCTTAAGAGAGATAGGGGCCTCCGGGACGCCGACCTGGACGAGCGTTCCCCCATGTGCCAACAGCGCCAGATAATCGTCAAAGGGCATCTGTTAATCTCATGTGTCAGCACAAAACCATGAACAATCGAAACAATCCATCCTCGTCACATACATTGTCAGATGAAACGGTGGAGATGATGAGATCAAAGCGCCCCTGATTCTTCTTCACCCAATCAGCATCATCGCTTGTCGCAATGTAGTCATCACAACCTAAGCTCATCGCATCTGCCCTCTTGGTTTCCCTCCTGGAAATGCCGACGACCTCGTCCGCACGCAGTGCCTTTGCAAACAGCACAGCAAAGTGTCCAAGACCACCGATACCTACAATGCCGACCTTCTTGCCGGGACCTGCGCCATGATACTTGAGCGGCGAGTACACTGTGATGCCCCCGCACAGCAGAGGAGCAGCAGACTCGGGGGACAGACCGCTTGGGATCTTGAAGACAAAGTGAGAGGGAGCTCGGTGATATGAAGCATAGCCACCATAGGCCTTGCCATTGTTGCGGTGCCTGTCATTGTACGTGTTGACGGACCTGGGACAGTACTGAGTCAAGCCCACGCTGCATGGAGCACAAGGTCCATCACGGCCAAGGCAGGCATCGCTCTGAGCACCGACGCCGACAACATCGCCAACTTTGATACCATTCTCGGCCTTGGAGCCAACGCGAACGGCAACGCCGAGTATTTCATGTCCAACAATGCAGGGGTACTCCGTGGCACCCTGAGCGAAACCAAGTCAATATCATTGTGCTTGCTTAATGCTAGGTTGTGGAATCGAGGCGTAAGAGCTCACTCACCCATCCTGACCTCAATACATGCAGGTCTGAACCGCAGACTCCACAGTGCGTAACTTTGATGTCAACGTCCGTCTCCTCCCAGGGCTTCGGCTCGAACTCTCTCCAGGCCATTTTCCCTTCCGAGGAGGAGATGTCGTCGCCCATCCATCCCTCGAAGTTGTATTCGGTCGACATTCTGGGAATTGTTTTTCTTCAAGAAGAACCAAAGATAAGAAAAGAAGAAGAAGAAGCAGAAGAAGACCCGCTGTTGCTGTTTTCTGCGTGTTATCAAGTGTATCCGAGGATTGTTCCTTCGAACAGCAAAGAGCTCGCTCTTTATACACCAGATCGTATGGGGATTTTCGTCTCCCGGATCCACGTTATCATCGATGTCGTCAGAGCCGGGGACTTGATCAGTTGCCTACATTCTGTCACCTGTGAGGACGCCGTCCCATGAGCCTTTCAAACAAGGGAGGCTCCCCTTGACTCGTATCGTTGTCCCATGAAGCTTAGGATACAGCAAGTTACCCGCTCATCATAACGTATCTCATGTTGACGACGATTGCCTTTGCTATGAGATTGCTGTATGATTAGTAAAGCGGTCCCAAGCTTAGCCTAAGTCCGACAATGACGCTACGACTTTGGTAGATGCGTAGAAGCGCTGCTCTGTGACTGATCGGCGATTGTACGATTTTTATCGGAGTTCAGAATTAAGGTTGACAGTCGACAAATCGATCCTGCGAACTGCGTGAAATGGCTCAGAAACTTTACGGCGATGTTCCTCGGACATATAATCTCCATGGCAGTCTACTATATCTACAAGATAGGCACGCTGGAACAGCTTGGCGGAGGCCTGGGCCAATTGGCACTTTGTGATTTTACAAGGGCCGCCAGTAGTCAGTGTTAGCCAGGGAAGATAGAGAAGATGAAATATCAGTACAGGCTTGCCCTTTATTATCTCACGAATGCTATCAGACCCGATCCTGGTGGGAATTTGCGGGATTTGATGTCCCACTTTGCACGTTCAGCAGACTTCGAGCATCACAAATGACTCGGAGTTAACGCATGTAACTAATTCCCCTCCCCGAGGTTTTGGATGAAGTGTTCAAGCGGCGAGGGCTGTAGAGAAGGAGACAAACACCGCAAATTAGGGCTTCGACGTCCATGAAGCATTTCCTGCAAGATTGAGGGAAGCTTCCATTCAATTCCTTGCTAGCATTGCCTATATACCTAGGTACCATTTTCTTCTAGAAAAATAACCAGGAAAATCTGTACCACTTCCCAGTATCAAGCAACGTCACGAATCTTTCGCCCATCTATAGAGATAAAGGTAGTATAATAGCCGCGTGAGTGAAGTGATATAAGGGGATAATAGACTCAGACATGGCTCATTGAGTCTCAAGGAGGGGTGAAGCAAGATGGTATCAGGTAAGTCAAGAGGTCATCGCAGACGCATTCTCGGACATTTCTCCAACGGTTTTCAGATTACATGGCGTTTGCTAGTGTGCTCTGCAACTAAGGTACCGTAACGCGGTCTTTAATAACTTGAATACCTACCTAGGTAGGTAATTTTCCAGGAACGCCGTGCAAGCCTCACACTTTACAACGGGGAGCATGCGACTAACGCTTGGGGTTTTCAACCGGTATCTAGGGGTACCTCTACTCTTGGGTAATGTTCTTTGAGATACCTAAGCGACGACCAAATTAAGCAGAAGTGTTCCCATAAATCCTCATGTCCATTTCTCAAATCAAAGAGTTGCGACCAATCTATCCAACCAACAGCTCGTTAGCGTGTGCCCCGCAGCTCGCTCGTTGCTCAACCAGTAGCGCTGCTGAAATGTTTCCGCTTCCGCCAGAGCTGAAGTTAGGTACATCTTGCCCCCAGTGGTGTAACGGACGTGGTGCTCGTACGATGTCGCTTCTACAGGTAGGTAGAGAGATAAACGGCGTCAAGGATAACCGCTATTCCACAATCCTTTCCCCCAGCCTTTGCAGCGAGGTGAACCACATGATGTTTTGAATACTATAGCATTTTCAATCCCTTCTGCGGCCTCGGACTTGCCCTGGAAGTTGTATCTAGGTACACTGAGTGCGTTGGAGCATAAGGTACCTAGAGAAGTACCTTAGAATGCGGTCTCATGTCTAGATCCTCGCCCCTTTGATGCCTGAATAGGTAGGTAAGTTACCTTGTGAAACGCCTCTTTACTCCTCACTCGTGCTACCTAGTGTCGCATCCAAGGAAGCTAAGTCCCTGCCTCCACGTGTTGGCGAGGCTTATTCTCTCTCGATCTCGGAAGGGCGTGGGAGCCTCGCCGCAGTCCGTGATGAGCTGTTCCATCTACAATTACGTGCATTTGCGTCTTCCCCGCCAGAGGCTGAGCAGCAGCTGAACCACCTATTCGTATGACGGAGGGCCTAGACTCAACGTTCCGTGGCCTCTTCCCGATCACTCCTGTATTTAAATATCTCAGGAAGCTCCATCTGCTTTTTGTCGTCAATACTTTCCGAGAGGACTTCAAGGGCTTTCTCAGAGTTTCCTATGGCGAAAGAACATTGGTGCTTGAACTACCTATACTACAGCAGCGAACAGCGAAACACGCGACATCATGTCTGGCCATCATCAGCCACCGCCACTTCCGCCCCGAAAAACGAGCGGTAACGGGTCAATCGCCCCTCCAAACCCGCCAGGACAAAGATACGGAGGCAACACTCAGTATCCATACGGAACCGTGAGCCCACAACAACAGTCTTCTTGGTACGGGTACCCATCGGCATCGTCATATCAAACTACGACTCCTCAGACGCCCTATTATCCCCCGCCTCCAGGTCCGCCGCCGCCTGGACATACCAGCTACCCATATACTCCGACATCAACTGCGCCCAGCTCAGTACCGCCGACGTCTCAATACTTCCCACCTCCCCCTCAGAGCCAGTCTCATACAAATGCTTCTTCTACAGCGCAGAGTTCTTTCCCTCCTTACCCTTCGTCTCTGCAGAGTCCATCTTATTCTAATCCTTCCCTGCCGGTTCAATCTCCGTTGCAGTCGTTTCCTCCACCTCCACCTCCACCTCTTCCTGCCAGACCACTGGTTCAGCAGAGTTCAAACTTATACAGTCCACATCCACCCTATAACCCAGCCCAAAGCCCTTCCCATCAAGCCTCGCATGCCCAATATGTTCCGCAACTAGATTCCTACCACAACAGCCCTCCATCTCCAGCTGCGTACATACGGGTTTCGCATGCACCAGCACAAGTCACCCCAGATCAAATCTCGTCATACCATTCTCCCCTCTCTGCGACAAGTTCACCAGCATACCTAGCCAACGCCTCGTTACCGCAGCCTGCACCACCGGGACATTATGTGCCATCCGGGACAGTTCAGCCATCAGCTCAGCAGCAACCGGCATATGTAGTCTCATCTGTCCCTCCTCCTATCCCACCACCATCAACTCGTCCTCCAATTCGGGACAGCTCGGACAATTATCATTACCCTCCTCCTCCAGCATCAGTAGGGCCACAACCCCCAACTTCAGCTCCAGCTCCAGCTCCAGCTGCACAAGCATCAGCACAACATGAATACCCCGAACCGCCAGCGCCGTCTGGGTTACAGAACAGCCAGCATCAAGTTTCTCGCACGCCTGTCGCGGCCCCCGATGTCCATCAAGCAGTGCCGGCCGCCGAGTCAACTCCGATTCCTCTGCCAACGCCCTCAATGTTCCCTTCTCAGCCGGATCATAGCTCACCGGTTCAATTCACCAATGATGCCGCCACGCCAGCTCCCCCACCTTCATCTGGTGTGCGCCAGCCCCCAACGACGCAAACCTCAGATCACATGGCCGACCTATCCACGCAAATGACAAATCTCAGCATGAATGCCGTGAGCCCTATTACAGCATCCCAGCCTTCTCTCACAGTGTCGAGCGACGATACTCCTCGGCCTCCGCCTCACATTCGTGCTTCTGGGACGCCACTCGAAGTCATCACTTACTGCCCCGAAGCGAGGGCAGTGGATTATTCTCTTTACTGGTATCGTTTGCCAGATCATCCGGATTCCTTGATCTGTACACGATGCTATGCTGACCACATTCGATCAACGCCCCTGGCAAGCAAGTTCGAGAAAATCAAGCGGCCTGACAACTTCTACTCTTCTTGTAGCTTTTGGTTCCCAAGGGTCAAGGAAGTCATCTGGCCTGTGGCTCTTCAAACGGGCAACCTGGATGCGCTGCGGGCATTTATGAAGAAGCGCCTCGACGTGAAGACATGCAAAGGGCGCGATCCCATCCCCGCTTCAGATGGAATTAAATGGTTCGGCATGACGGCAAGCGAGGTCAATGGCTTCATCTCATGCGAGGCCTGTTATGAAGATCGAATAGTGGGCACAGCATTCGAAAGCAGGTTCTCTCCGTATCGCCAACAGCCTACCGGCGAGAAATGGTCGTGCGACCTCGCTGTACCATACATTTCCCGAGCCATTGTCAAGCTAGCCAAGCGGAATGACTGGGCCGCCTTTGTTGCTGAGGCGGCTCGTCGTCTGTCATTGCCCAAATGCGAGGGGCAGGAGATCCAGTCAAACCACTGCACCTGGTATATGCCACGTCAGAAAATCGACAACATGCGGGCCTGCGAGGCTTGTTACCTAGACCGAGCTGGCATGACACGATTCGAAAATGAGTTTGAGAAGTACGACATGGGCACAGGCTTTGACGCCTTCTTCGAACACATGACCACTCTGTGGTCGTGCAAACTGTGCGACTCCAAGTATCTCAATCTGGTATGGGCAATGGAGAATGCCATTTATCAGCGCAACTTCTCCGTCTTCGCCAGCTCAGCAGAGGTTGCCTGCCGTCTGCCGCCCTGCACGGTGCACGGTATCGTCCGCGGCAATTGGTGGACAATCCAGGGAGGATGCGATAACTTTGACGTGTGTGAGAGCTGCTATGTTTCAATAGTCAGGACCTGCGGCGTCAGCCAGTTTTTTGAGCCTGCAAAGCGCAATCCTGAGGCGACTCTTCTTTGCGATTTCTGCGTTGCCAGCCCCCGATTTCGCCAATACCTCAGGAAATTCGCCCAATCATTGGATCAGGGAGTCTTCAGTTACTATATCGACTACGTTCGGACCTTTGCCGCTGTTCCAGTTTGTCCCGGCCTCGATACCGTTGAAAAGGGTCACTGGTGGGGATATCCGAATGCTTTGTTCTGTCAGGATTGCTATCTAAGCTTCGTTGCGGACACAAAACTCGGCGAGGCTGTCACTATCAAGAAAGGGTATGACGAGCGCGCCCAAATCTGCCAGATCTGGTCGTCTCGCATGCGCACCATGTGGCTGCAAGTATGCGATGCTGGCCCTCCGGGATCGCCCGAGTCCGATGCCAAACTGGCTGAGTTTGTCGATTTCGGGGCCAAGAGGTTGGAGATCTATACGCAGACCGTCCCTCAGATGAAGTTCATCCGCGATATGAAGCTTCTGAAGATGCAGAATGCCATGCATCAGGGGCTTCTGAGTGTCATGTACAACAACATGGATGGGCTCGCATCGGTGGCTGGCACTGTAGATGGAAACCTCCACGGCAATAGTCAGCTGGGCTGGTACGCTACTGAGCATGGAGTACAGGGTGCGCAATTGAACAACAACATGCAGGCTGGCTATGCAGACGCGAATCGGATGGACGAATGGATGCAAATATTTCAGCTGGAGATGATATGGAAGGAGGTTGAGTAAGGTAAATGGTCGGCGATAGAGTGGCCCGTGGAACATCAGAATGACGATCACCTGTTCCAACCCCAATGTATAGCCTTGAAACTTGCGGAAAATCGACTTGTAGCCCAGATTGGTTTTGTTTTAAGAATTTCACAGCTCATAGCGCATTGGAAATGATGCAACTGCTTCCTAGTATGGGGTTGGTGCCTGGGGTACCCTCTAATAATCCGTCTCTGCTACCCAGAGATGGGCCGTGTGTAAGATTCGTTTGTTCCATCCTCGGCCGACCCTCGGCAGCGGCTGTGTTAAATACTCTAGTGCCCGCTTCAATCCCGATGGTGTGAGGGGGGCTCGAACGAGCTGAGAGCAGACTGTGGGGAAACGATGCCACGTCTCGACCCATGTTGACGTCGGCGCCTCAGTTGTATATAATGAACCCCTCCCCAGCCAGACGGGTTCCTGAATCACTCTTTGTGATATCTGAATCACAGTTATTTACCCTCAGCACATGCTTGCCACCGTCACGAATATGTCTCTCCCACAAAGCATGAAGGCCGTCGTCTTCGATGGACCCCGCAGTATCTCTGTTCAAGATCGGCCAGTTCCCCAGAGTACGCCCCTTCAGCCTGATATCCCAGAATTACATATTGAATAGTCTGTGACCATTCTTAGTCAGGGACGATGAAGATATCATTGTCAAAGTGAGCGCCACTGCTCTCTGTGGCTCGTAAGTTGCTTTTCTTTCTTCTTTTTAGTGAATTTGAGCAGTCGTCTAACCACGGAGCCCCTGTATCAGCGAGCTGCATGTTTACCGCGGTCACCAGCCATCGGAAACTGGATTCATCATGGGACACGAGTTCACTGGCACCGTGGTAGCTGCAGGCCCGGCGGTCAAGTCAGTAGCAGTTGGTGACAAGGTGGTAGCACCTTTTACAGCATCGTGGTATGTTCTTCTAGCCCCGGCTCTAGTGTTATCTCATCTCGCACGTCGAACTTCTATGAGATGCTGATATGCTGCTGCTGCTTTTGCTTACCACTCCAACAGCGGCAAGTGCTTTTTCTGTAGAAATGAAGCCACTGCACGCTGTGAGAAGTCCATGCTTTTTGGATCGACCAAGCTGGATGGTGGCCAGGCCGAATACGTCCGCGTCCCAATGGCCGATGGCACAGTCTCGAAAGCCCCCCCCTCAATCTCAGATGAGGCACTCATTCTCATGGCGGACATCTTTCCAACCGGTTTCTTTGGTGTCAAGTCGGCAATCAGCCTTGCGCCGCCCACACTCAGCGTTCAGGAGTCCACCATGGTCGTTATTGGATGCGGTCCCGTTGGCTTGTGTGCGATCGTTGCGGCCGCTGAGTTGAAGCCCAAGCATCTATTTGCCATTGACAGCGTCGACAGCAGACTCAGACAGGCGCAGCAGCTTGGTGCCGAACCTCTAAACTTTGCCAAAGACAAGGAGGGAATGCTGGCGAGAATCCTGGAAGCTACGCATGGGAGAGGCGCAGACTTGGTCGTTGAGGTCGTGGGACTTTCACCGGCCTTAAGGACGGCTTTTGATACTGTGAGGCCATTTGGGGTGATTAGTAGCATCGGCGTTCACAATGCAGAGGTATGTTCCCATGACACATCTAGCTGCCGTTGACTTTTGGTTGATGACTGTTAGATTCCATGGTCTGGAAGCGAGGCTTATGGGTAAGTACCGATGGCGGTCATGTTCTTTTTTGCGAAGTTGGGTGAGCTTATGTCTGACGGAACGGCGTGTAGCAAGAACCTTCGCCTACAAATGGGCCGATGTCCGGTCCGTAGCATCTTTCCAGAGGCTCTTGTCTTGCTTGAGAAAAAGCAGCACCTGCTTGGGTAAGCCTTCGTTCATGGTCTAGTCGTACATCAGGGAACCACTATCTGACGGGAGATGGCAGCTTCATGTTCGAGAACACTATACCGCTGGATGATGCTGTTCAAGGCTATGCCTTGTTCGATGAGATGAAGGTCCAGAAGGTTATTTTCAAGCCATGAGACACGTAGATTGGATGAAAGGACGAAGCATGTTGTTTCTGAACGGATCAGGTGAGGAACCTGTGATTTAAGCAATCTGTTGACCCGAAGAAGGGCGTCTCAGAGTGGCAAGGGAAATAGAGCTAACACGTGAAGCGTTGTTGTATTGACCCTTCATCGCGTGGGCCCGTGAGTTTCGTTGTCTGCTGTTGCAAGTACATACCTACCGGGACCTTACCATACTGTGAAGAAGACAGACAACATTTTTTACGCATCTGCTCATGTCAAAACTTGTAACAAGCCCGCTAAGTGCAATCCTTCCATGAGTGCATACATTGAAATTCATTTCCCCTTTGATGCATGTTTGTGAGACCCCGCGCCCTTCGAACTACATCGCCAAGGATGGACCGCCATATATACTCGAGTAGTACACAAGCCAATTTCAGCCCTTTGTATTACGCAACGCACAGGAGATCATTGCCACCTAAAAATGGCTGCCAAAACCCCTAACGATGAGCACAATGTGCTAAATGGTTCGTTAAGCCTTCTTCAAACGAGAATGCTAGTCAACATGCTCACGGGTTGAACAGTCCAAACATCTGGAAAGGTGGCCAATGCCGCCGGCGCCCACGGAGCCGCTAAAGCCAACGCCGCGGAGCAGTCTGGTGATGATTCAGACGACGATCCAGACCAACAGATCACCGAAGTTGCAGTTGCTGCTGGTGAGAGCGGTGACGTAAAGAAGAAGAAGAACAGGAAGAAGAGGAACAAGAAGAAGAAGAGTCTCGTCCAGACGGAGCCTCCATCAATCCTTATCTCAAAGTTGTTTCCAATGGGCAATTACCCTAAGGGCGAAGAGGTTGAGTATAATAACGACAACCTCTTGCGCACTACTGATGAAGAAAAACGTCATGTAGAGAGTCTCGGCAGCGACTTCCTCTCGGACTACCGCCAGGCGGCTGAAACTCATCGTCAGGTCCGCCAGTGGGCACAGAGAAACATCAAGCCGGGTCAAACACTCACCGAGATTGCCAACGGCATCGAGGACAGTGTGCGGCGTCTACTCGGCCATGACGGCTTGACTGAAGGTGACTCCATCATTGCCGGCATGGGCTTCCCGACCGGATTAAACATTGATGAGATTGCTGCTCATTACAGTCCAAATGCGGGTGATAAAGTTGTCCTCCAACAAAATAATGTCATGAAAATTGACATTGGCGTCCATGTCAATGGTCGCATCGTGGACAGCGCATTCACAATGGCATTTGACCCCATGTACGACAACCTCCTCGCAGCCGTCAAAGATGCTACAAATACTGGCGTTCGTGAGGCTGGAATTGATGTTCGCCTCGGGGAACTGGGTGGATACATTCAAGAGGCCATGGAGAGTTATGAATGCGAGATCAACGGTGCGACATATCCAATCAAGTCGATTCGCAACATAGGCGGCCATACAATTTTGCCGTATCGCATCCACGGCACGAAAAGCATCCCAGCTGTCAAGTCAGACGACATGACCAAAATGGAAGAGGGTGACATCTTTGCCATTGAGACCTTTGGAAGCACTGGCAACGGTTGGGTTTACGATCAGGGCGATGTCTCGCACTATGCCCTGCGCGCAGATGCGCCCAAGGTGGACTTGCGCTTGTCTTCTGCCAAATCACTCTTGAACGTGATCAAGAAGAATTTCCACACGATTCCATTTTGCCGACGCTACTTGGATCGGATTGGACAAGAAAAGTACCTCCTCGGTGTATGGAAATCGCTCTCCCAGGCTGTGCATCCAGTCGGAGTGGCTAACGGTTTAATAGCTTAACACTCTTGTGAAGTCGGGCATCGTCGAAGACTATCCGCCTCTGGTCGATAAGAAAGGGTCTTACACGGCCCAATTTGAGCATGCAAGTAACCATTGAACCTGTACACTATCTTCTCGACCACTAATGAATTGCACCAGACGATTTTGCTGAGACCTACCGTGAAGGAGGTCATTAGCCGTGGAGAAGACTATTGATGGTAGCACCGCTGACAGTCGACAATCTTCTTTCCGCGTAAGGCCCCGATTGATCAATCCACGGGTCTCGTCATCAGGCAGAAGCTTGAGGCCTATTTCCTTCTCGACACTCTTTTCGGATATTGAGTTATGTGTTGCTCTGGACGGTCTTTGAGGGCTGCTGGTTTCAGATCGGAACCTGTGGAGCCCAGTCTCTTCACATACCTAGGTAGACAACATGAACCATTGCAAACAATTACAGGAGGGGAAAGAAAGATGGGGCAAAAAAAACCATAAGGGCAATCATAGATGTACACAAAGCTTACAGTCACTACCTCACTTCCTCAATGAAACATTGCAGCCCAGCCTCATGGTCCGGTCTAAGTGACATACATCGGCAATCCCGACGGAGAACTATGTAAACCAATGCCATTACTACTCTGTATTTGCGATGCTTCCAAATCATATTTCTCCATCGGAACTAAATCAGAAATTTGAGCGTCTGCGGCTCTCTCTACAAGCTCTATACATTACATTAAGGGTCTTTGAGTAGATCAGAGCTGGTCCACACCAGTCATCCTGCTAACCTTGCGAAAATCATCCCGAGGCTCAAACCTTCGCTCATCAGTGCTTGCACTGACTGGTTGCCAGGCCTTGAGCAGTTGAAGCTCCTCCTGTCTTCGATTTAATCCGCTGTCATATGCGTCCGAGCCCAGCACAACGCGGGCAGCCCAAGGCCGGCCAGCCGCAACGCCCTCTCCCTTGATAACATCAATCATGGTGGAAGCAGCTTTGGCGGGGGATCCCGGCATAAGACTCATGGGGTCGTTCGAAAACATTCCGATGATGTTGTCAAACAGTGGCTTGTACGCATTGGATGGCTCAGGACCGGCAGGGCTAGCGTGCGCCCCTTGACGAGGCTGCATCAGGTTGGTGATGAAGCCGCCGCAGTCGAAGGCGACACTGCGAATCCCCAGGTCACTGACCTCCTTGTGAAGGCACTCTGCAAAAGCACTGAGAGCTGCTTTGGTCATTGAGTAGTGGGACATGGTGGGGAGAGCCATCCAACTTGAGCTCGAGGAGGTAAATGCGACGCAGCCGTGGCCCTGGGCGCGAAACAGAGGCAGAATGGCCTGGGTAATGTGAGCCGGGCCAAAGAGATTGACTGAGAACATGTTTTGGACATATGCATCACTATTATGGAAAACGGGTCAGCAGACATGTCTCAACAACAAACTTCTTGAAAACGGCTATCCTTACTTTGCATCCTCGATGGCCGTCATGGCGGACATGCCAGCATTATTCATCACAACGTCAATGTGACCAAAAATGTTCCAGGCCGTCTCAATTTGGGTTCTGATCACTTCGATGCCGGCAGTGACCTCCAACTCCATCAGGGCAATGTTTTCATATTGAGCCTTGACGTGACCGAGCTTCTCTTCAACCTTTCTGCCGGTTGCAATCACTTTGTCGCCGCGGGAGAGTATGTGTTCCACCAAGGCTGCTCCAATACCGGATGTAGATCCAGTGACGAGGAAGACTTGAGGAGCCATTTTGCCACAGAAGATTTGTGTATTATAGTAATGAAGTTTTCAAGAAACTTTTGGTGGCGATCAAGCGATGCGTGAATGTTTGGTGGCGTTGTAAAGGACTGCAATGATTCTGATTGTGACTGTCAACAATTCGGTTTCCAGTCGAAGAGCTCGATGAGACCATATATACTTCTTCCTTCCACGCTGAGAGGCCATCTCATTCGTTTTACCACCCACATTGCTTGCTACATCTGGGCGGCTTCAACGTGTTGTTTGCATCCTAAATCCGAGCAAATTTCACAAGCTCCATGTCGCGCCCTTGGATTACGGACGAGATTTACGGACGAACTTGGCGGACGAAAGTCGTTCTAGACCCCCTTAAGCCGTTTGGGGCTGACACAAACACAGCCACGGAACAAAAGGATGGGAGTAAGCCGATTATGCGCCTACAGCACCCGGGGCATGCACACTCAAATGTCACCCAAAAGCCAATTTCTGATGTGCATATATAGCTCCTTGTACGCGGTCGCTCCATTCCTTGGCTCGGTTATTTTGTCCAGTTTACTAGAGCGCAGCCTATTAGAGAGCCGTACCTTACGCTTGATGCGAATCGGACGACGATTAGAACCACCCCAACTGGTGCGGACTTTGGTAGAGTCTTCGTCCGTCCGTGACACATGGGTAGGCGACTCACCTCCGCATACCTCAGCTAAAAGGCAACGAATTCAACCCTTCGTCCATCGGACAAGAATGGTATTACTTTTCCGATATCACTATCACGCACCAAACTTGACGGATTTCATCGAGTCAATGTTTCTTCTGCGTGACAACTGAGCTATCTGCAGTAGCCGCCTCTACCGAGCGCCTTACTCTAATTCGCACATCTCTGTTCGTCCGAAATGGAGGAGCCTTATCTCCTACCAACAGGGAACCCGCTGCCTCATCGCGTGAGAAAGATGCGCAAGGGAACTCGAAGCTGCACCGAATGTATGTCCTGTATAGACGAGTTGTATCTGGTAGCAGATAGACACTGATAGCAGTCTTTGACAAGGCCGAAGACGCAAAACGCGCTGTGTTTTTTCTCCCGGTGACACCGTATGCGTGCTGTGCAAGTCCCGGGGCAGTCGCTGTATCGAACAAGGTTACGAGGACGCCAGTCTTCCAAATCCCAGATCTGGTGCAGCTCGGAAAAGCCCTACCGCCGAGAAGGCGTCTCAGAGTCGGAATGAGCCATCTGTAGATCAGCCCCCCAAGTTCTGTGGAGATGCAGAGACATCAGATGCCCTTGCCTCAGAGAGAGCAAACCATGCTCCGATTGTATCTCTACTCGTGGATGTCAAGGTCAGTTAAGCAAGATTCAAAGGCCGACTGCATCCACATGCATGCATTCACAAGCGCTTTGAAGGCGAGCTAATCGATGGCTTTGCCCAATGCACAGCTCTCGGCATCGGCGAAGGGCGGACAAGACGAGCCCTCAAATCCAAAACCAATGCCTTGGTCCATGCAGCCTCTTGGCAGCAAATCTGCATATGTGTGCTCTACGATCCGCTCGATGCTACCCAGCTATGATACCATCATATCCGTTCTCACTAGAAACGGGTCATGGTGGGACAGCTTCCGCTCAAAGGCATATGCCATTTCCGAGGCGCCTTCCCAGACGATCGAAGCCTTCGCGAAGAGGACCTATACGAGCAGCAACCCGGCCGATATAGGTGCTCTGGCCATTGCATTTGCTCGGAGCTTGAATAAGCATCGCTATCTGTATACTCTGGTAGATGACCTCGTCATCTCGGACATCAACTTCCTGACGACTATAGAGGGGCTGGAATGCCTCATCCTTCTCGCAAAGTCATATACCGACTGCGGCCAGCCAAAAAGAGCCTGGCTTGTATGGAGAAAAGGTGCATCTGCAACGCAGCTTATGGTGAGTCAGTCCTTGTTTGGCTCAGCCATCCGGAGGGACGCTGGCCTCGTCTGACTCGTCATTAGGGACTTTGCTGTGGTAGTAACTACAGCCATACAGAAATGAGGCTATGGTGCTCAGTATATCACGGCGACAGATTCTGTAGTATGCTGCTCGGCTTGCCTTATGTCCTCAACGACAATCACTACCAGTCTGTTATCAACGCGCCGGGGATGGCCCCAGGCTTTTATTTTGTCCTCCGATGCGCCATCATCTGTGGAAAGATCATTGACCGGAATATGACTGTCGGCAAGCCGTCATTCGCGAGAGCCATGGAACTAGACGAAGAGATGGAAAGCGTTGCGTCGTCACAGCCACAGGACTGGTGGGCCGTTACAGAGACCTTGGACCAGCCGCTCGAACATCTTGAGCTCAACGAGCTCAGAGAGCAGCTATTGCAACAATTCTACTTCTACTGGGTCAAGCTGTTCCTCCATCTGCCATTCCTGGTGGAGACGACAACGAGCTCGCCACACTACTTCAGCAGAATGGCCTGCATAGAGGCATCCAAGCAGATTCTAAAGAGATATCGACTCTTACGCACCAGAATGAGGTCGGGCCACTGCTTGTTCGAGTGCAAGACAACAGACTTTGCGTGCTTCACCGCTGCTGTTGTTCTTCTCATTGGCACGTTCCACACCAGCGCCACGTGTCACTCGTCCAACAGCGTGGAGGATGACCTAGAGCTGGTGGCAGACACCGATAGGCTGTTGCTCGCAGAAGAAGTTGAAAACGACTGCAAGGTTGCCGCGCAATGCCGGAAAGTGCTCCAGATGTTAAGTATTAGGGAGGCTGAACCAGCGGAAGCAGATCGGGAAGTCGTAATCCCGTACTTCGGGGCCGTGATCCGCAAACGTTCTCACCGCACACAGCCGGATCCTCGGCCTGTCACTCTGCCTCGGCCGGGTGGGCACTCAAGTAAGGACCTCGGCGGCCTTGATATTCGTCCACCGCCTCCGTACAGCTGCGCCGAACAGACAGCGGCCATACCAGCCGTGGAAAATCCGTGGAGTCTGGAAGGATTCTCGCTAGAGTATATAAGCCATCGTGGATTTGACAGGGCCAATTTGGGCGGATTCCTAGGGGCGGATGAGGCCGCCTGCACGCAGGATGATTCGACATCGTATATGACCTCGGCGGCAATGGAGTGGGATCCAGGTTGGAGCGTTCTTGATGATATAGATGATACCGGCAGAGACCTTTTGACAGGGATTGAGGACTGGTCTGCAGAGGACTTCGAGATGTAGCGGTCCTGGAACCGATATTACATCGTTGTCTGGATGAAGGCCATCTGAAAAGCTGATACCAATTCAGATACCTCGGATCTAGGGGGAACGATTGGGTCCATTTCCTGCGCATATCATGTATCCCATCTGAGAAAATTTGAAACATTGTATGCGGCGATCATAAACAATGCGGATAGGCCGGCGCAAGTATGCAGATACAGGGATGAATTACTAGGGCGAGTGATGTACTACCTATACCTTTGACTGTTTATGCACGTCCACTTGAGGCATGTTGTATCTCTATAATTTCCTCACATTTTTGGGGGGACCGTGCCATAAACAGCTCGCAGCTACCTTATCATGTGATATTTATACCTAAAAGGCTGGCCCTCGGCCATGGTGATGAAGCTTTCAACGGGTTTGCTCCTCACTTCTGGGCCAGTTGACTGTATAGAAGAGGATACCGAAGTTACGCTGGCTTTTCCAACCAAGGTAAAACTTCCTGATTTTGTCATAGTTACTGGGACTTCTTGTAATTTTCCCGACAGTTTATGCGACCCGTGCCGAGTATCCGCTACCCTGCTTCCACCAACTGAAAGACCTATGTGCTATGGGGAAATCGAGGTGACTGCAAAGCCAAGTGGGGCAACCTCGAATCAAGGGTTTTTTTTTTTTTTTTTGTATTTTTTGTATTTTTCTCTATATATGTATATGAAGGTAATAGTATGTTAGAATGTGATTGCGTTGGTCGTGCGCCAGTGGTGATGCGAGTGATTAGGTATACACGGTGAATGAGACCCTGTTCGGCTTATAGGTAAGAAAATTCTAAACAGTGTAAGTGAAGACTGCCTACCTCCCTATATGCGATCGCAGCTAGGTACTATACAGAATAACTAAATCAAGTCAACTGCGAAACAAAGACTCAGCTGTATCCACCGATACCGAGTTTATAGAATGTTCTAGATGTCGCTATTCATCGAGCAGCAGCAGTAAGCATGTAAATTCATGACCCATGAAGAAGGGCAAGCCACAACTTATACAGCGTACAATGTAGCATCGTGTACAGGTAGCTATTTTACACTCTCAAGAGGGTAAGCATCTATATCAGATATCGGAGAATATTGATATCTCGCCATAATAAGACGGCCCCTTGGTAGGTACCTAGGTATGGACAGCAAGCTCAAGCGTGCTTCGTGGCCGCACATCTGGCCTGGAGAACTGGTCAAAGTTACAGGGAAAACCTACACTACTGTACCTGTCCCAGTATGATAATGGACATGAATTGGTGCGCCGTGTGATTCTGAGCCGCCTTGAATGGATGGGTCCCATCTCACTCGTATCTCGGTATCGAGCCGAAAAATCTCTGCCATTGGTGCAAATTGCGTCCTTGGATGATGATATAATCGGGAGTCGGGCATGATGTCAGAAATTGTGGCGACAGCCCCACAGGGTCGTCACCGAGCCGAGGGAAAAAAAATTGACAGAAATCTTATCGCAGGCAGATTGCTCTAGAAGTATTCTAGATAGGAGAACTACACCCCTGAACTATCAGGCCGCTAATCCCTTTGCGACCCCCTTGGGGCGGGACAATCCGCAGGCAGGGCACTCCTCCCGTCGGTGGGATCTTCCGGGTATGCTTGAAACAGGTGCAGTGGACGGAGTGATGCGCAGTAATTACGAAGCATTTCTTTGTAATGCTCGAAGGTAAACAAGTTTCTCTTCAGTTTCCATTGCGTTGGTAGGTAGTAGTAATGGGGGAGCTTTGGGTGGGTAATTGAGGGTCGAAGAGTTGCGGTTGTTGGAGGTATTAAAGAGACGGGCATCTGCTCTTCGAAGGAAGCTCTCAATCAACCAGAACAGCATCAGACAAATCATTCAAACATCTCCAGACTTCGCTTTTCCCTCCCTCATCTACCACCCTCTTGTACAAGCCACACATCATACCACATACTTCAAAATGAGCGCACAGGTTACCTTTGATACCTACCGCGGCGCTGAGGGCGATGTCCCGGTCCGCAAGACCGTCACTAGGCAACTTCGCCCTAACGACGTCTTCATCGAGATAACGCACTCTGGTGTTTGCGGCACCGACCTTCACTTCAGACACTCCGACATTACTCTGGGACATGAGGGTATCGGACGAGTCAAGGAGGTCGGCTCTGCCGTGACTGGCTACAAGGTCGGCGACGTCGTTGGCTTTGGATACATCCGTCAAGTTTGCGGCGACTGCGAGTGGTGCTTGACTGGTAAGTATCTTCAGACTTACGCCAATCTGAAAACGCAATACTGACAGATGCTTCCAAGGCTGGGATCAGTACTGCTCCAAGGCTGTCGCATACGGCTACACCGACTTCGACACCGGTAGCTTTTCAGAAGGCGCTGTTCTCGACGCCCGCTGCGTCTTCCACATCCCCGATGAGATCGACCCCGCAGACGCTGCTCCTCTGATGTGCGGTGGTGCCACGGTCTGGACCGTTCTCGACCAATACGGCATCAAGCCCACTGACCGAGTTGCCATCATGGGTATTGGCGGCCTCGGCCACCTTGCCATCAAGATGGCCGCCGCCATGGGCTGCCACGTTGTCGTTTTGTCTAGCAGCGAGTCCAAGCGTGAGGAGGCCCTCAAGTTTGGTGCCAAGGAGTTCCATGTCTTCCGCCAGGGAGAGAAGTTCGAGGGCAAGATGGAGCCCATCAACCACCTTCTCCTCTGCGGAAGTGCTGCCGTCGACTATGATGCGTAAGTTCCCTCCAACAAGGATACCCAGTTGCAGTTCATCATGTGCTGACGATCGTTTCTCTAGTCTCATCCCTCTCATGGCCCCCAACGGCACCATCTACCCCCTCACCGTTGACTTCAACCCTTCCAAGCTTGTCATGTTCCACGTCGCTGCCAAGGGTATCCGCATCCAAGGCTCGGTCGTCATTTCCACGAGCGAGATGCGAAAGATGCTCCAGTTCTGCGCTCGACACAAGATCACACCTCAGATCGAAAAGTTCCCGCTCAACGAGACTGGCATGAGCGATGCCATGCGACGCCTGACTGATGGCAAGGTGCGATACCGTGCTGTTCTGGTTGCCCAGAACTAAATCGCTGAGGAATGACGATCATGACAATGCACTCTCCCAGTAATGATGTAATGAAATTTGATCAAGCGGATGACTCGTGGGAACTGGAGGTCGGGATAATAGACTTTCTCTAGATATAGATTTTTAGGTCAATAGAGGCCTTGAAACCAGGTTGTGATCACCTGCCTAGTTCGTTGATGCCATGCCATTCAGAGATGAGGCTCACTCTTAGTTAACCTAGAGGAGTTGCCCCCTCGCGGTTCTCAGGATCTCATTCGCAATTACGTGAAGACAATACGGGCGAATATCTGTGTCATCTACGTAGCTGAAGCAATGGAAGGAGAACCGAATAACACGCATTATTTTCTGGTGCTTGAGAACTTTGGAGCATGCATGAATGGATGATTAGTATTTATGTCCTACAGATTATGGAAGAACACTCTTCAATCGCCGAAAGTTGGCTGACAAATGCTCGGCGTTTGAGTTTGGAGACGGCACCTGACAGTCACGTGACATTCGCCTCGAAGCTGCTTGGTAATCTCACTCTCCGCCAGCTCCGCAGAACCTCATACATGAGCGTTTCGTCACTCGTTGACAAAGCGCGTATAACATAGTATATATACATATATTCTGCGGATGAGAGAAGACTGACACTGCTCAACCCTCAAAGCTCCGCAATGGAACCGTCAAAGACGAGTCCGAGCTCCTCCAATCCAGACCGTGACCCGCCGCCCCCCAACGCTCAACCTCACCGAAAGCCAAGGACTCGAGCCCGGATAAGCGCAGCTTGTGTCCGGTGTCAAAAGAGGAAGATTCGGGCACGTTTCCCTTGCCCTTGAAGGGGCACTCGCACGTTTGACTAACGAATCATGTCGTGATCAGTGTGACGGCGTGCTGCCAGCATGCTCAGGCTGCCAGAAGGCCGGTGTTCGATGTGTGGATGGCGGCACATCTCGTGAGATACCTCGAAAGTAAGACGGACGCTTGGCACATATGTGTACCTGTCGGAGATACGCTAACCAATGTTGTGCAACA
Source organism: Trichoderma reesei QM6a (assembly GCF_000167675.1). Taxonomy (NCBI): domain Eukaryota; kingdom Fungi; phylum Ascomycota; class Sordariomycetes; order Hypocreales; family Hypocreaceae; genus Trichoderma; species Trichoderma reesei. The sequence continues at coordinate 121,388 of NW_006711152.1, forward strand.
TCCATGCAGCTATTTGACCGATCTCGAGGCCCGAGTTGCGTGGCTAGAGTCCATTGTTCGGGACAGATGTCCAGATGTCGATCTCACCTCAGGGCCGGGGCGGCCATCGCCGGCTCATTCCTCAGCGCTCGCGAGTGGCCACTCGTCATCGCGCCAGGCGTCTCAGGAGTCTCCGGATGAGTCTTCGCCTCATGAGATCACGGAGCAAATCAGCTTGATATCCATATCAGGTGGCTCTGACCTTCGATATCTGGGACCCTCCAGCGGCCTCTTCTTCACCAAATTCGTTCTTGCTGGCCTGGCACATGTTGCAGACATTGAGACGGTGAACCTCCGCGGCTCTGCACCCCACGGTGAAGATGCGCTTCTCCCTGGGGACTTGGTTGACTTGCAGGCCAAGGACTTCCCGAATGACAAGAGGCAGACCATGTTCCTTACCCAGATATACTTTGACTCCGTTCACCTGCAGTTCCCTTTCCTTCATGAACCTACACACCATGCCATCATTAACAAGCTTTACATTGGGGAACCTTTGGATCAGCTAGAGGAGTTCCAAGCATTCATGGTCTTGGCCATTGGTGCTACAATCTATGGTCGTCGCTCGAGGCGGCACATGCTGGGCGAAGGCTACTATGCCTCAGCTCTGCAGCGTCTGGATAATGTGTTCAGGACGCCGTCGCTGGTCACCTGCCAGTGCCTTTTGCTGCTGGAAATGTACACTCTTCATGACCCGTCTTCTGGATTGAGCCTCTGGACTCTTCACTACCACTCCCTGGCAACGTGCCTGGAGCTGGGCTTGCACCGCGACGTGCGTAATACTCGCCATTTCAACCCTCTCCAGGTGGAGCTCCGCACGAGAATATTCTGGTGCATGTACACCATCAACCGACAATTGTGCACCATAATGGGGCGTCCGCTGGGATTTTTTGATGAGCAATGCGATCTGAGGGTGAGTCGATGCTTGCTTGTCGGGGCTTTATGGAGATGTTTGTTAACATGGTTTTGCATTCCAGCTACCCAAAGATGTGAACGACGATGAACTGACCGATGAGGGAGTGCGACCCTCCTCAAGACCACCCGGAAGCCCTACCACCATGACAAGCGCCATCCATCTCTTCAAATGCGCGAGGTTCAGCTCCGAAATCAAGATGGTCCTGTTTTGCACCGATCGGAATTACCCGCCTTATGTCACTCCGGCCATTCACGATGTCACGGCCTGGCGAACAGACATTATCAACCGCCTGCAAAAGTGGCGGCAGGAGATTCCCCGCCATGCAGAGGGAGAACGCACGTACTACTTGAACGATCTGTGCGAGATCAGATACAACGAACTTATGATGCTCGTGCTCCGTCCGAACCCCGTGTTCCAGAAGCCAACAAAGGCATCCCTATGTGAATGCTTCAGCAGTGCCATTGCCTGCAGCAAGCTTTACGCCAAACTTTACGCCGAGAACCAGCTGCGATATGGATGGCTGACTGTTCACTCACTGTTCCTGTGCATCATGACCATCTTCTACTGCGTCTGGACACCCGACGGTATTGCTGATCAGGTCAACTTTGATTGCCTGACCACGTCTTTGAAGGCGGCGTCGGATATTCTCAGTGCGACGGGAGAGTACTGGCCCGAAGCGAAGCGAAGCCGTGACGTCCTGGACAGGATCTTTTCGGCAACCATGAGACGTTTCGCTCCCCGACAAGAATTTCCGAAGATGCAGCCGCTTCTTTCGTCACCCAATTCTCAATCAGGAAGTGTCGCGGCATCAACAGGCTTGTCGGATAGTACGAGCATCTCGCCGCAAACCGGCAGCAGTAACTACGGAGACGGAATGCTGTCTTCAGGGGATGGCACCGTCTCCTCGGGGTCTCTAGATGGACTTTTGCCGCATGGTGACGGGCTGCTACATCCGGCAGACCCAGCACTGGCTTCACACGGGCTTTCTATGGCGGATCTCACACCAGCCGTGAATGCCGAATTCCCTCCTTACCCGACTACGACGCTGGACTCTTTCATGACGACGGATTGGCTTTCCTACTTTATGAATGCTGAAGATTTCGGCAACATGAACATGGACACGAACATGGGGGGGTTCGGCGGGCTAGACTTGACGGCGGATCCATCCGGGTGGTATCAAGGTGACATGAGCGTTATGGGAGACATGTAATGGAAAATGGAACGGCACCGTGAGTTATTGCATCAAAGTTCAGCGATAGTATAATACATTGTGCACCAGGTTTGAAGCATTACATTCGACTCACTTGGCTCGACGCAATGCAGCTCGTTTCTTACATCTACTGGCTTGGGCTTGTGCCTGTTAACCAACGTGACATGGATGCATGGAACGGTCAGCTGAGCCGTTTTCACACATGGTACTCGTCCGGCTTGTCGTTTAGCGCGTCATGTACCCCGGATTCAGCATCGGATGGAGCTTAAAAAGCGGCCGCTAGAAGTGCTGCGACGTCGCACCGAGCAACTGAGCACATGGCCGCTAATTGTGCTGCAGACTGTTGGAACCTGGGAGCTGGGCGGGGAGGTCTTGGACTAGTTGAGACTTGCACATGCGCACTGTGCATCTATTGGATGGCCATATCAAGCATCGCCACCGTCTCGACTCAACTCCATTGCTTCCCCTCTTTGTCAGCTCACGATGCTTCGGTCCCTTTGACGGCTCTTTAGAGGCAGACGTGGGCCGAATACTTCCCTCCAGACATTGAGATACGGCTTGAGGCAAGCCGAACACATTGCCAACGCCTTCTCCTTGTGGGCGACCTCGCGATCCCCCCTCCCCAGATTGGCTGCTGTGTTCGCCACGAGTCTCTCGAACCCGTCGATCCGATGTCCTCGACAGAAAATACGTCGCCTCCCATGGCAGACCGGGCCAACTCGACGGCCACCCCTCCATCCCCCGACAGAAACAAGAAGAAGCGTATCAGGAACTGGACCGCGGACGATCGCGCAGCCCATAGAGTATTTGAGCGGTCCCGACGAGAGGCGTTCAAGGAACGACTGACGGTGAGCCTAGACCGACAATGATTCGCGGTCTGTTCTTTCTGTTGTCTGCACAGAGCTGATGCGAAATTTGGTAGCTACTTGCTGGCCTCATACCCTCGCTTCGATCAACAGACCCCAATCGCCTGTCCAAACACGTCGTTATTGACCAGAGCGTCGCACTGCACAAGGCCGAGCAGCAACAAATCGCCGAATCCCTCGATAAGATTAATCAGCTTGTAGCCGAGCGCGACCAGCTCCTCCACGAATTAAATACATGGCGTCTGAACGCTGGACTTGATGCTCGTCAACCTCGAGTTACAGAGGATGACTCCGAAGCTACTACACTACCGGTGTTAGACGAGGCCAGCGCCTCGATATTGGGCGCTGGCGTTTCCTCCGTTGATGCAAGCAATGAGCATCAGGCAGCCGGAAGTGGGCAGATGTTTCTGGAAGAGCCGTCGTCATATGTGACTACAGAGCAGCCAAGCCTTCCAGTTGAACCTCCCATAGCTCCGATAGCCGAACCAACTGTCGCGTCGACTTCGCTTAGCCTGGATATCCCATGGATGTCAAATGAGATGGACTTCAACATGCCCAATTCGCTCGCTTTGACCACTGAATACAACGCTTCCGCACCTCCGAAATCACCAGCTTACACGCATTTGCCGATGCAGTATGACATGGTACCCAGCAACCTCGACGATGACACTCTACGCTTCAACACAACTGTGATGCACGTCACCGACCCGTCAACTTTTCACAACAGCAACAGCTACATTTTTACAGGCTGATAGCTTTTTTTCAAGAATTGATAAAATGTTCATTCTATATCCGCATTTGGCCTACATGGATGCAGCATACATACAAAGCCCGCCATATCACCCTCACAAGGCCCGAACCGCTGCCTCGATCTTGTCCTTGCTGCTGTTCTCGCCACCGGTGAAGAGCTCTAGAGCGATTGCCAGGCGCTCCTTGGTGATGGGATCAGCTTCGATTGCCTTGGTTAGCTCCTCTCCGCCGTTGGCAAGATAGTCAATGTCAGTGCTGGCCAGCTTGCCGTCCCAGTCCGCGGCAGCAAGCGGGTCGATGCTGGCGAGGTGACGCAACCTTTCGGGGACCGGAGGAGGGTTCTTGTACACGTGAACAGGCTTGGGTGCCCCTTCGCCGGGCTGTTTCGTGCCGTCGTACTTGAGCTTCGCAAGCTGATCCAGAACAGTGTGAGAGATTGTGGCCGAATGGCATCCCAGTTCGCCCGCTGCCATGGCCTCTTTGGCCGAGATGAAGCTGAGCCGAGCAGTCAGCCACAGTTGTTAGGAACCAACATCTTCTGCCTCACCTTGCATTCTTGAGAAACGGCTGCTCTTTGCCAGTCTCTCTGTATAAGCGTCGATACGTTTCGAGGATTTGGAAAATGCGGGCGCTCATTGGGTGTTGGGTGGCGGGGTCCTCGACATTGGGCCAGAGCGAGAGATCATCGTGTGCTCGAGTTTCTTGCAGAACATCAATCCCCATCCTCAAATCATTATCAGAAGACAGGCTTAGGACGTACCATTGAAGTAGGGACTGATGTACAGCATCCCTGCCTGACTACAAGCGATAGCCTGAGGCAGGCCGAACAACGCCGTCCCCAGTGTCGGTATTCCCTCAGCGCTCAGGATCTTGGCCGCGTTCAGAGCTGGTCCAGTGGATGGAATCTTGATGCAGTATCGGTCTCGGCCAATGCCGGCCCTGGCAAATTCTTGGTCATACAGCCGAGCGTGGTCGAGCGTCGCTTGCGTGTCATATGCCTTGGAGGGCAGGGTTTGAAGGAGGACGCGGCCTTGGATCAGATCAATGTTCTTCTTGCACATCAAGACGGCCTGCAGGATGTCAGTACACAAAACCCTCTGATCGAGCAGACATGGGACGCAGAGGTTCAATCACCATTCTGGTGTAAATTGCCAACCATCCTTGGTCCTTCAACTCCTTTGCCGTTTGGGCCAGTAGCTCGGCGTTGGAAGGGTGGCCGAGCTGGATGTCGACCCAGAGCTGGTTACTCGTCTGGTCGTGCGGCTTTATGGGCATGGACTTGATGTATTCGGGGTCCATCCAGTCGACGTCGACGTTGACTGCGCTGTTCGTCAGCATCAATGGGCCGATGCAGCTTGTGAGAGGTGGATTTACGTTGCTCTTCGAGCTTCTCAAGCCATGTCTGAGACTCTTTGCTGCCCATCGTGTAATCGGCCTTAGAATTCGCGAGATCAAGACAATGTCTGGTAGTGTCGGTAGTAAATCCTGTGGGTAGCCTGTGATAGTTCAAAGGAAGAGCTTCAGACTGTGTTGACACTTCTGCAAATCTTTGGGCAGATGGCGACGTTTGCACAAGGCTTATATAGCGATACTTGGTTCATTTTACCCACATATAGCAGATGGAAACCCCTCTCAAGGACATCAGACCAGTGAACATCATTCAGAATCTACTTCTCGAACGACTCTAACCGAGTCCCCCTCACCTCTCCCGAGGGACCTGTACAGGGCTGAGTTTGAAACACGCAGGGCAAAGCTCTGTAGATGCGGGGAAAGTTCCCAGGTCAGTCTATTTCCCCTGCCGTTTTGACCATGCCGTTAACTACCATGCGACTGCTTAAATGGCTAAATAGAAATTGAACGCGTAGCACGAGCTTCTGCCAAGTCATAACACGCAGGGCAGAGGGGAAACGGGTCCCCGCACCTCAGCTAGCTCGGAGCACACGCAGGGCACAGTGAGGAATATTGCGGGATGGCCATCTCCAACCGGGGTCGGTCGAATACCGAGTGGCGCATCGGTGGGTTGGAGACACGCAGGGAATTAGATGGGAATATGGGGCAGTTTTGTTCATCTCATCAAGTGAGGCGCCCTGGTTATTGGAAGGAATGTCTGCCAGTGTATGTGCATACAACGATCCAGGCCTCTTTCACGTCTCATTCAAGTCCCCTTGTAAACACAGTCAGAGGAGTAGTAAATAAAGCCTCAATTCCCGATACCTCGAAGGCGTGGGATTCATTGTAATACATGCAGTATTGGAGGAGTAATGACTGCTCTTCGTCGCGGTGAGACAGAAAGTTTAATCCTACCACTTTCTTCGGCTTCGACGTGGCTGGGAGGGGGGAAGCCAAGCAAGCCATGGCGCCGCTCTAAACAAGCCGAACGCAAAATCCGGGGTTGGAGAGCCACACTATCGAACCCCATGGGGATGAAAGCTTTAGCAGACTCACGATGATCGGAACGGGGCCGAAAACATCTATATAATGGGTGCGATGATCTGCCGGAGATTCATTATCTGTGCATGCAAGGCAGCACGTCAAATGCGCGCCGCATTCATCGTGACACTCTTCCCCGACTGATTGATCGCCATGGCTCATTCACCGGATTTGAAGCAGCCAAAGGACGAGTTTCTCTCCCATGTGGAAGACGCAAGTCCAAGCTTCTCTCGCAATGTCAACGCAAAGTGGGCTTTCTTGCCATCACGAGCAACCTCGGTGTGCTACGGCTAACCTCTTTCTATAGGATCTGGAATCCCTTAATGGGAATTACCAGAGAGGACCTGCGTTCCCAGGTCACTGCATTCTGCAGAGAATATGGCTTCCAAGACAAGCAGGACACCTTCTTCAGGGGCGCCCTCGCAGCTCAGAACCCAGTCGGCTATGAAGATATTCCAGAGTTGACTGATGATGACAAGTACTGGCTCAGACGTGAGGTCACCAATCGCTGGCACCTGCCCAGAGCTCTTTACTATACCATTGCCCTCTGCTCTCTTGGCTCTGCCATTCAAGGCTGGGACAATACCGGTGCCAACGGTGCCAATTTGTCTTTCCCCCAAGAATTTGGCATTGAGAACAATGGCTGGCTTGTTGGTGTCATCAACTCTGGCCCAACGCTCTTTGGACTGCTGTCTGCATGGGCGGCTGATCCGGTGAACAACCTCCTCGGCCGCAGGGGCACCGTCTTCGCCACAGGGCTGTTCTGCATCTTCCCCGTCCTTGCCCAAGCATTTACGCAGAACTGGTGGGGCCTCATGATCTGCCGTCTGTTCATGGGCCTGGGGATGGGTATCAAAATCTCGACAATCCCCGTCTTCTCTGCAGAGGTTGCCCCGGCGTCCATCCGAGGTGGCCTGGTTACGAGCTTCCAACTTTGGGTGTCCTTTGGCATGTTTGTGGGTTACTGCTGCAATCTGATCTTTTATCGGGTTGGCAAGCTCGCATGGAGGTTTCAGCTTGCTTCTGCGTTTGCGCCGGCCATTCCTGTGGTCATTTTTGTTTGGTTCTGTCCAGGTAAGCTAACGCATCGAGCCCCCAATACAGGATTAAGAACTAACACATATGATCAGAGTCACCCCGCTGGTTGATGAAGAAACGACGGTATCCCGAGTCGTTCCAGTCATTCTGCCGACTGAGGAATACCGAGATGCAGGCTGCCAGAGACTTGTACTATGCCCACTGTCAGGTCATGGAAGAACGGGATGCCTTTGCCGGCGTCAGCTTCCTGCATAGAGCACGGGAGCTGGTCACCGTGCCTCGGCTACGGCGTGCCGCTGTTGCCAGCGGATGGATTGTCATTAGCCAGCAGTTCTCCGGAATCAATATGTAAGGATCCTCCTACTCGTCAACAACACTTCAAGGCTTCGTCGCTAACGGATTATTGTAAAGCATGGCTTTTTACAGCTCAACTATTTTTGTTGAGGCTGGCTACTCAACTCTCAGTAGCCTGCTTGCCTCTATGGGATTCGGACTCGTTCTCTTCGTCTTTGCCTTTCCGGCGGTGTATACCATGGATACCTTTGGTCGACGCAATCTGCTCCTCACAACATTCCCGAATATGGCCTGGTGCCTACTTGCGGCTGGGCTCTGTTTCCTCATGCCAACCTCTAACAGTGCAAGAATCCCCTGCATCGCATTTTTCATCTACCTCTTTACTGCCTTTTACGGACCAGGTGTGTATCCACGTCTTCCGAACGGGATGGCAAGTTACTGATCACCAATCAGGTATTGGTCCGCTGCCGTCCATCTACTTCGCTGAGGCGTTCCCCTTGTCTCATCGGGAGCTTGGCGCCGGTTTGACGATCTGCATTAATAATGCTGTTGGTAGTGCATTGAGCCTAACCTTTCCCTCGCTACTGAAGGCACTCGGGCCTACTGGTGCGTTTGGGTTCTACGCTGGGCTCAACATGCTGGCATTTGTGGTCATCTTCTTCATTGTTCCAGAGACAATGTATGCCTTGTCATTATGTCTCTCCTTTAATATGATCAGAGCTAATCTTTGTTCAGGAAACGTACCTTGGAGGAGCTTGACTACATATTTGGCGTCTCGACACGGCGTCATATGTCTTACCAAGTCGGTACGTGGCTGCCTTGGTGGATCAAGAGATACATCTTCTTCCAGCGGAAAGCAAAGCTTGAGCCTCTTTATAAGCTGGACGGTGTAGCCGACTCGACGGGTGCTCAGTAGGAGATGATCGAAGAAGAGCGAGAAGTCTGACGTTTGATGGATGGTGAGCAGATGCCATTGCTGCCGGTTGGAGAAGGTCACGCTCTCTCAAATGAATAGCATAATGATTCATATATTCTACTTGTATCGCCTCCCATCTTCCCTTTATGTAAGCATAATTTTTAGTTGACTTTAGCTATATGATACAATGAGGCGTCTGATACATGAGACAAGACCACGACAGGTCTGACGTTGTCTTCCATGATGAACTTGTGTAAAACGGCCATGGAGCATCAGGGTGAGTATCTAGAGTGACCGGAACACGGAAGTGCAAGGATAACACGAATTAACTTGACTCTCATTGATCGGTCGGAAATCAGGGGAGCTAAGTATGTGATAGTGCATAAAACATAGCAGAGCTACCAAGTCAATTTCTGCGAGGAGATTCTTGAGATGAGGCCGTCTCTGTATCCGCTTCAACCAGATTGGCCTCTTATCTTCGGCCGAGACATGTTTCGAGCGCATGTCGTAACATTGGTAGCGCTTCACATACCTACTACAAGTGAAAGGCTACGCCCTTCTTGTAGCTGCTACCCTGGGCCTGTTCCTCATCCCATCCAGAGATAGTAGGCTCTACAAAAGAGATATGTTCCGTATGATAGTGGATTGCATTGCATACCGCCATGTTCAGCTTCAAGAACAGAGAGTTGAGCGGAGCGCCAGTTTAGATACTCATTTCCTCCTGGCCTCGACGATCTCCCGGACAACCTTTGCTGTCGCCTTGACGATGAGCTCGTGCTCGTGTTCGTGAATCTTTGCCTCCAGAGCTTCAAGGTCCTCTCCTTCCCACTCAATCTCCTGAATCATGATGGGATCACCTCTGTCGACTTCTTGGATGACATAGTGAACCATGATGCCGGTGTACTGGATCTTTCCGGCCTTGAGATCCTCGTAGGCTCGCTCAATCGCATGAGCCCCGTCAAATTGCCCTGCGCATCAATGGGTCAGTCTTTGACTGCCACTCATCAGTACTATAAGCAACTTACCAGGTAATGCGGGATGCAAGTTGATGACCTTGATGCCCACCTCTTCCAACGGCCTCAAGAATTCTGACGAAAACACCCACATCCAGCCTGCCAGGACGATCAACTCCGGCCTTTCGTCCAGCTTCAGGATCTTTTCTGCCAGGGCAGCATCGTACTGTTTCCTTGCCTCTGCGATCTTCGTTTCATCCTTCTCCCCTTTTGCGAGGAACCCGTTGCTGATCATGTTGAAGTATTCCCATGGGATGCCTGCCTTTTCTGCTCGAGTGGTAGCAAATGCCTTTGCGCGATTCACAATCAGGCGAGTAATTCTGCTGTTGGGAATGGCATCGCCAGCGATAGCGTCTATTAACGCCTGGAAGTTTGAGCCATTGCCAGAGGCCATGACAAGGATACGGCAAGGCTCATCCTGGTGTGCCATATTTGCGGAACTTGGTGATACGAGGCGCTTGACTGGGTGATAATCCGGGATGTTGGTCAGAGAGGAAAGGAACAACAATGAAAGGAGATGCTGCGGAACGAAACAGCAGAGTCACGGTATATCTGATCAAGCAGTGAGATATGAAATAGAGAGTTGTCAATAGCAGGGTAAAGAGGGATTGGAGCTCATGAAAAGAGTCGACGGGTGTGATGCAAGCAATGATCTGATGGAGGGGTCATTTCTGGCTTAGCACCAATTGAAGCTGTCAGCTCGAGGCAGAGATTTTTGCAGGAGGTGGAACAGCGTTGTTCCGCGACCGAGCTTCCACTGATTGACCTGGGCGAATATTCTCGCGGCTTGGAAGCTGGAGTAAAAGAGCCAGTTCGCTCTATCGGTGCTTGACTGTACTCAGTAACTCGCAGCAACAACGATAGTAACAGCTTGGTATGTAGCTCTCTTGCCCAGAAAAGGAAGTTTGTGATAGAGCATTGTAGTGTTTCCCATGACTCCGTGGGTGGGTGGTTGAAAGGTCCACTAGAGTGAATGCTGGAGGAGTATGCATCGAGCCTTCACTGGGTTTTATGCTGTTCTACCTTGTGATGTTCTCCGTCATTGAATAATTACTATACCTTTCAGCGAGTGTGCGTCGTGGTATCATCGTCAGCACGCAAAACTACCTGAAATGTAGCCGGAGGCAGTCGGTGCGCTTCGAGACAGTTCCAGGCAATGGGAGTCTCACTTAACACTGTATAAATTCAAGCCTGTAAGGTGGGTCAGCGCCTGATTTCTGGCCTATTCGCATCCTTCTTTAATGTGGCGAGGCCTAAGGCTTGAGAATAAGAGTCACCATTCGCACCGTGTGGCTCTAGAATAGTTGCATCATCTTCGTCTTCCATGCCATTTGAAACGGTTCAAGTCACCAACTTACTTACATCGAGGCAAATACAAACAACCGGCGGAGGCATCAGTTTCACACCATGACCAGCTCGGACGATTCCATCGCTGTACCACGAGGGCAGAAGTCATGCCTCAACTGTAAAAGTACACTTCAGCTCCGTCAGCCAACTCGGCTTGATGTGATCAAGTCGGCGACGACTAACGTATCCTAGATCGCAAGATTGCCTGTGACAGACTCATGCCAGCGTGCTCTTCTTGCAAGAGGAGGAAGAAGATCTGCTCTGGATACGACTACAATCTGTCATGGCCTCGTGACGGCGACGAGCGTCGGGCCATGACTGCGCAGGTGCGCAGCCAGAAGTACCCGGCCAGTGCATTTGCATTCCTAAACACCTCCAATGCGGATATGATGCTTTACTACAACGGCGCGGCTTCGAAATGCGAATGTGAGATTCTGAGAGGTATAGCTGTCATTCTTCTTGGTTCCGCTAACAGGGAGATATTTGCGCTGCAGCCGACAAGATAGCCGTGTGGATGCCATCAATACGCCGCTCACCACAACTACCCCGATTCGGGAGTGACAAGCATCCGATATGTAGGTATAGTGTCATCTGACTACTGTGTCGAGAACAGATCATTGAACATTGTGCTGACGATCTCGATTTGGTTCATAAGATGACTCCGAAATGTCGTCTGCTGTCCGACTCATCACTTCTCGGGGTGATTTGCGACAGGATGTGTGTGGCCTTCTTCGCCGCATGTCGCTCACAGATAATGGTGTGGCATCTCTTGCAGTTCGGTATGCCATGAACGCCATCTCATATCTCTACCTCAGAAGGTCAGATGAAGCCATGCTGCATCAGATGCGTGCTGTTTCTGCGCTGCAAGGCGCAATTGATCGGATCCAGGATCCCCGATGCAGAGCTCAGGCCATTGCCGCGAGCTTGTTGCTCAGCCTATACGAGGTTTGTAGCATCGCTGTGCGCTCGGCTTGATTCCAGTCGCTCACTCATTTCATGGCTTTCTTCTCAGGTCCTCTGTCCCGGCGGGCAAACCACCGTATGGTCAGTCCACTTTGATGGCTGCATGACGATCGTCAAGTCAAGCTACCAAGGCCTGCAAGTCAACGAGGGAGAACATGCAACGCTCCTGGATTGGGTATTCTACCACAACGTTCTCTACAAATTCAGCTTGCAGCATTGGCAGAGACGCACCCCGGAAATGGCAGCGATTGCCCAGCGGGATATGCGCATTTCAAGAATCGTTTCAACCAGCCATTTCGTCACGGTACGGCGCTTCCAATCCTCGCCCATTTCGGTAACTAACATGCATCAACAGATCCATAGTACCCTCGGCTGCTCGCTCGAACTCTTGGAGTACCTGAGCAGATCTATCAACCTCGTCAAAGATCGAGATGATCCAGACTACCTATCAAAACGCCATTCGCACGCCATTTATGACCTCGAAAGAAACATCAGAGACATTGACCAGCAGCTTTGCAGCGGCATCGATAGGGAAGACTACCACGTCGCAGGGAGCAGGAAGCGTTACCTCACAGTTTCCCGCATGTACCAGCTTGCGGTCCTCATCTATCTGGATCGCGTGGTTCGTGGTTCTTTTGCCGAATCGCGCCTGTCACGTGCAAGTGCAGAGGAAGCATTCGGCCTCCTGCGCGATCTCGGCTCGTGTGAAAGACCGTTCATCATGGTCATGCTGGCCCTACAGGCTGAGAATGACAGCGACAGGTTGCTCATTCTTTCCACGCTGAAAAACGCAATTCACGAGAGGCCACTGAGCAACCTCACCTCCACAGAGCGCATCATACGGCGGATATGGGCACAGCACGACCTCCATGGGAGTGCACAAGCTGATGCCTTGAAGATTCTAAACACCGTCATCAGCACCAACGAAATACCGCCCTCCTTCACCTGAGACCATCAATGCGGGGAAGTTATACCGCGCGACTGTAAACGGACGTTCTCCGATTTGGCGTTGATGCCTAATCTTGGCCCGACAGCATCCGTTGGCTGGGGAAAGTGAGGGGGCTCGCACATGGTGATGCTGCCAAGAAGAATGCTTTCGCAGAATCAGCGGGAGTCTACCGAGTACGAAGAGAAGCACTACCTAGGCACTACGGCATCCCATGTATGTTCGGCGTCATAAGGACCTAAGAAGTCATCTGGGAATTCTCCGATTCTCCGCAGGATGTAAACTTGCTTCGATACAAAAACTCATCACTTGCATTTCCCATCCCCAGGGTTGACGCAACTGCTCGCGGCGGTGGGGTGAAAACATGCTGCTGTTTGACGATCTCGGCAACAGTTACGAGGCACGCACCGGGTGATTCGAGTAAGTGGGGGATCCCAACGTCTGTGATCAAGGCTTATCCCCGCCAACGGATCGTGTTCCTATTTGTCGGGGAACATCGGCCTGCGCAGCGGTGAACGGATCCTGCATTCTTCACGATGCTCAGACTTAAGCTTGAGCTGACATCTCCTGCCCCGCGACATAAAATACGGGATGCCCCCCGGTATAAGACGAGCGACCTGACAGCAGAGGCAAACAATCAGATCAGAGTATAGTAGTAGCAAACACGTCGCCCATCAACATGCGGCTGTGTGACTTATCCAGCCTTGCGAGCTGGGTCCTCGTGACAGTAGCTCTGCCTTCGAGCGGCGCTGCTGCCAAAGGCGTCTCGCAAATACCTTCAACACGTATGTACTCAGCTAATCTTCTGGTATATGGGACGTGTTTCATGCTGTGTGATCAACACTAAGACACATCTGTAGATTCAAGTCAAAGCAAAGGAAATGGACCGTGGGCTCACGCGTATCGTCGCGCCGAGAAGTTAGTGCGACAAATGACACTCGAAGAAAAGGCCAACATCACGCGCGGATTCACCGGCGACAATGTCTGTGCCGGCAACACTGGCTCTGTTCCTCGCCTGGGATGGCCCGGCATGTGTGTCCACGATGCCGGCAACGGAGTTCGCGCAACCGACTTGGTCAATTCTTATCCCTCTGGCATCCACGTCGGGGCGAGCTGGGATCGAAACCTGACGTACGAGAGGGGGCTTCATATGGGCGGGGAGTTCAAAGCAAAAGGAGGTAAGAATTTCTGTTTCTCTCCGTCCTTCTTCAGTATCAATTCTTTGCTTATGGGCACCGTCAGTCAACGTCCCACTCGGTCCCAATGCTGGCCCGCTAGGGCGAACACCTCTGGGTGGTCGAAACTGGGAGGGTTTCTCCATCGATCCGTATCTCTCTGGCCAATTGAACGCAGAGACAATCACTGGAATGCAAGATGCCGGAGTGATTGCGAACATCAAGGTACTATCCGGTGATTTGGAAGGAGCATGTTGTGTGTGTAAATTACTATACTGATCTGTTGACCCCGTAGCATTTCATCGCCAACGAACAAGAGACGCTTCGGCGTCCCTACTTTGGTGTCGAAGCTGTTTCTGCAAATATCGATGACAGAACCCTACACGAATACTATCTCTGGCCCTTTATGGATAGTGTGCATGCTGGCGTGGGATCCGTCATGTGCTCCTATAACAGGATCAACAACACGTACGGATGCATGAACGACAAGCTTATGAACGGAATTCTCAAGGCTGAATTGGGCTTTCAAGGTTTCGTCATGCTTGACTGGAATGCTCAGCACGATCTGCAAAGCGCCAATGCCGGACTCGACATGGTGATGCCCCTCGGTGGTTCTTGGGGCAAGAATCTGACAGATGCTGTTGCAAACGGGACGGTCAGCGAGTCTCGGATTACGGACATGGCCACGAGGTAAGATGCCTGACCGCACTGTCGATACATGAGTTCGTGCTTACTTTGCTTCGCAAAGGATCATTGCTGCATGGTACTTAGTCGGTCAAGATGGCAACAACTTTCCAGTACCGGGCATCGGCTTGAAACAGCTCACGAAACCGCACGAGCAAGTCGACGCACGCGATCCCGCATCGAAGCCCGTGCTTCTGGAGGGCGCCATTGCAGGACACGTTCTAGTCAAGAACGAAAACAATGCGCTACCGTTCAACAAGAAGCTAACCATGATCTCCGTCTTTGGCTACGATGCTACGATCCCACGCACAAAGAATACCGACATTCTTTTCCAGCTCGGATATACCTCTTCGCCGGAGATGGCTCAGGCCGTACTTGGCAATGAGGCGCATTTCGACCAGGCAGCAAAGGGAGGGACAATTATGACTGGCGGGCGAGCTGGCGCAAACGCTCCATCATACATCGACGATGTACACGGCTCTTCTTCCCCTATTTGCTGTAGAATTTTTTTTGACTGACGATTGATCTAGCCGCTTGCTGCTATCCAACGTCGAGCCCGCAAAGATGATACTTGGGTAAATTGGGACCTGGACTCCTTCAATCCGGAAGTCAATGCTGCTTCAGATGCTTGCTTGGTCTTCATCAATGCCATCGCAACAGAGGGCTGGGACCGTGACGGCCTCCATGACGATTTTAGTGACGGCCTTGTCTTGAATGTAGCCGCCAACTGCTCCAACACGATTGTCGTCGTTCACGCCGCGGGCACTCGCCTGGTTGACCAATGGATTGAGCATCCCAATGTTACTGCCGCCGTCATCGCGCATCTTCCAGGCCAGGACAGCGGTAGAGCCCTCGTGAAGCTTCTTTATGGCGAAGCCAACTTCTCTGGCAAACTTCCCTATACAATTGCCAAGAACGAGAGCGATTACTCAGTTTACACCCCATGCCAGCGACGCTCTCCCGAAGACACCGATCCCCAGTGCGATTTCACCGAAGGCGTCTATCTCGATTATCGCGCTTTTGATGCGAACAACATGACTCCCCGCTTCGAGTTCGGATACGGGCTCAGCTACACGTCGTTCAATTACTCAGCTCTCTCCATCAAAAAGGCAAAGGGCCTTCGGCAGTCAAGGTGTACCGACGATCTTTGGCAAGCCGCTGCACAAGTCACCGCAAGCATCACCAACAGTGGCGGCATGTCTGGAAGTGAGGTTGCGCAGCTGTACTTGGCCATTCCAAATAGCCCGCCAAAGCAATTGCGCGGATTCAACAAACTGTTGCTGCGTCCACATGAGTCTGGAACTGTTCACTTTGGACTCACGAAGCGAGACTTAAGTGTTTGGGATGTTGTTTCTCAGTCGTGGGTTATTCAGGAGGGTGAGTACAAGGTATTTGTTGGGGCGAGCAGCCGCGATATTCGACTCAGTGGAAAACTGCATATTTAGGGAGCATAGCTTATTGAGCGAATTCGTTTCTCTTTTCCTCTCTACGATCTCCTGGGCTAGTGTTCACACCTTTGTGGCATTATGAGCTTTTGTTCATCGAATGACAGCGGCGTACAACCGCAAGCCCGTATCGGCCTTCACAGTCACCGCCGTTCCTGCTGCAATAAAGAAGATGAACCCGCTCTTAACGGCAAGCTCTTTCCCATCTCCCTGAATGGCGCCCTCTCCGGAAACCGCAATAGCGACTGCCGGGCCCTTGTGGCTCTGGATCTGTTCTTCCGAACCGGCCGTCAAGTCGATTCGTACCAAGTCGAATTCGCCAATGGGCGGCTGATACACCAGGGTATGCCCGTTGACTCCATCTTTGCTTTGCTTTGCAGGCAAGATAAGGCTTTCTCCTCGCGTGCTTTCATCGATCTTAAGCGTCTCGGCAAAGAGATCGATGTTGTCGCGGTCCGCAACGGGGCAAAGCCCGCCACTCAGCATGTTGTTGGAACGGGCCATGCACTCCACAATGTCCCCGGATAGGTAACAATGGATGCCGTCAGCCGGGATAAAGATTGCTTCGCCAGGTTCTAGGACAAGAAAGTTCATGCACAGCACGGCGACCAGTAGTCCCGGATCCGTCGCAGAGTATTGCGATTGCAGGCGGCGAATAAGCTCAAACATGGAGCTTGGGTATCCGAGGCTCTCGATGTCCTCTTGCGACTGTCGCTTTAGGTCTTCCTCAATGCCCTGAATGGTCTGTTCGTCTGCCTTGAGTATTCCACGAATCACAGCCCTCAAAGTTTCATCAGTCCAAGACTTTGTGCCGTCTGGCACGAAGCGCCGTAGACTGGGGATATTAAAGATGGCGGAAATCTGGTTGATGTCTCTCCATCCAGCAAATAGTTCAAACTTTGACAGCGCTACCGCAATCTCCGGCTTGTGGTTGGGGTCTGAAAACTTTTCGGGGTCCTTCTCATGAAGTTTCGCTGCAAGGGATTTGTTTGGGTGGATTTGCAGTGGAAGAGCTTTGGCTATTGAGAGAATCTGTAATGCCTGGATTAGAGGCCAGTACTCTTGCCAGAAGGGGGACTCTCAGCATACCTTTGGCAGAAATGGAAGATTGTTTCCGAATGTCTCGATCGAGTATGAGCCAAGCAGCTTCTCTTTATGAGCCTTCAACAGCTCGGCAAGTGGCTGGCCAGTCTCCAAGACCCTCGCTGGAAAGTCTGGATAGTCGCCAAACCACATCTCTGAATACGGCTCATCATCCTTGATGGTAAAATCTGTCCCTGGTGTCTTTTCGCAGAGCTTGGCGGCGAGAGACTCGTGTCCTTTTTTGCCCCATGGATAGTTGTTGCATGTTCCGCTCAATTGGAAGAGCCGCGGTACATCTGCCATGATGAACTGTTTGCTACGTCCAAGTGGATATGGTATATTTGCTTCGTATTGAGAAGAATAACTGAAAAGAGTGGTTATATAGAGTAATTTACCGTAGATGATATTGGTGACCATACATTGATGTTGTGCCTTCCCATTGCTAGTACCTGAGGATTATTGGGAAGGGTAGTATATCAAGTATATGGAGGGTGGACATGTAGAATACGCCACCCGGGCAGAATGTAAGCAACGGGGGGACATCATGATTACCTCACGACCGAAACTCTGCCAAGATTGCTAGTGGAGTTGGAAGAGCTTCATAGCTGCAATGACCAGCGGCCCGTTGAATCTTCAATATCTCATCCCATAATTTCTAATGGCACAATCGTCATGGGCCACCTTTAGGGTAACGCAGACCGACTGATAGCAAAGGAAAAGCGGGAACAGCACGACACAATAGATCTTTCTCTCTACATACGAGCAGAACATAGCGCAATACTGCCTGTAGTTCTAGTGCGTTTATGGTCGATATACCTTGCCTGTGAGCCAGGTCTGACAAACTGCCTATCCTTACAAGCAAAAGGCCGGATTGCGTATGTACACTTGTGCCTTATTGACTTCTTTGAGCCAAGTGATCCAATTTCTGTCCAGCAATCTAACTGATACTTCCACGCGAATGGTCTACGCATTCAGTCTGGGGTTGTAGAAAGGCCCCGAGCCGCAACAGAAGACAACCTTATTGCACATAAGGTAGCCTTTGTCTAGTATAACTAGACTTTTCTGTTATCCAATTAGGTAGTCTCTTGAAGCTCCCACGTTCGGCGGTAGGTCCTTGAGCCTTTCACGACGCTAATTCCGCCGCTTGGATCATTATGTGGTGGTGATAGCACTGAGTTAACATAGACGTGCTACCTACCTACTTACCTACCTAAATGGTAGATAGATAAACTTGCTTTAGGTCAAAGATCGTTGCGTTCATCACCATCTCTAATTTGCGAGCGAGCGCAGGGAATCGCAACCGTCTTGCTGTATCACCCAGACTTGTCTACTTAGTGTGTTAATACAGCAAACATGCGTACCTATTGAGTGCATAACGTCATTTGGTCGCGTCGACCTGTAATTTTCGCCTCATCAGCAATTGGAGTCCTCCACTCCATGACGACACACATGTGTTGACCACTTGAGCGCTCGTGACATCATGATACCAACGTATTTCTGTCGCAGCACAGCAGATCGAGATCCTGATATATTACCAAATTACCTTTCATTTCGAGGTTTCCTTCCTCACCCGTTGGTCTCCTTATCCTCGGGAAACTCAAACGCGCTGCAAGAAACTGATTATCGCATTCAGGCACCATGGCATCACAATTCAAAGACGGTACGATATACCACATCAGAACAATCCCGAAAAGCTCTTTACTTACCGTCTTTTTTTCACAGAGAAGAACATTCCCGTGTCCAAGCAGGACTTCCCGGGCAAGGAGCGGGATATGCCCAATCCAAAGCCAACTCGCGATGAGCTTCCCGAAGCTGGCGGAACTAGCGTGACCTACAAAGCAGCCAACAAGCTCGAGGGCAAAAGGGCACTCATTACCGGTGGCGATAGCGGCATTGGAGCAGCTACGGCGGTGCTTTTCGCAAAAGAAGGCGCCGTAATTACCACTGTATATCTTCCGGACGAAGAGCAGGACGCACAAGACACCAAGAAGCAGGTCGAAGAGGCTGGAGGAAAATGCTATCTGTTTGCGGCGGATCTTGTCAAGAAAGAGAATTGCCAGGCGGCAGTGGACTTTGCTCTAGAGAAGATGGGCGGTATCGACATTCTCTTCAACAATGCCGCCTGTAAGTGGTTCTTCATGCTGCCCTGAACGACAGAATTGCTGACATCCGCGTAGATCAAATGATGGTTGAGGATATCCTTGACCTTCCTGACGAGCAATGGGTTCACACGTTCAACGTCAACATTCACTCGTACTTCTACATGGCGAAGTACTCTCTCAAGCACATGAAACGCGGTGCCGTCATCATCAACAACGCGTCTATCAACGCATACATCGGCCGGCCCGACCTGCTCGACTACACCTCTACCAAAGGAGCCATTGTGTCGTTTACACGTGGTCTGAGTAACCAGTACATTTCCAAGGGTATCAGGGTGAATGCCGTTGCCCCAGGACCAGGTAAGTAGAAGGTCTCCAGATAGCTCTTCTAGCACGCAGCTGACGGGTGTCTAGTGTGGACTCCGTTAATCCCGGCGACAATGAACGATGAAGCGCAAAAGCAATTCACCAGTCCTATGGGCCGACCAGCGCAGCCATCAGAAATCGCAAGTTGTGTTGTGTTCCTGGCTTCAATGGATAGCTCATGTATTAGTGGACAGACGATACACTGCAACGGTGGCACTGTGGTGAATGGTTGAAAACATCAGTCGACTAGATGAATATGATATTTCGAATGCAATGGTCTAGGGAAACGAAACGATCTTCATTTTGTAATCTGTGCGCTTGGCAGACATATTGTCACGACTAGACGGCGCATATCGAGCCTTTCTTCTTGGTTACAAAGCTTTTTTACTGGCAAAGTGATCGATCCTCAATTGCATCGACAATTGTCCACAATCTGGTGGCTTGCTGTTACTTGACAAAACGATGTTCTCATTGCATGGTATCGTGGGCAATCATGACCGTTTTGAGAGAACGTCAATGACACCAGGGTCAGCGCCGACGTCATCCTCAGATCATAACAGCGATAACCTCTATCACTACTCACTCCCTTTGAAAGTGTAATATGTCAATTATCCATGGTAGACTTGAACAGCTAAAATTACCGTCCTCAATCATCATTAAGAAGAAGACAATTGCTGGCGCGTCATCATTTACCATGCCTCGAACCTCAAAGCGTTTGAAGCAATCTCGTATTGAAAAGCGCGCGTCGCCATCGCCAACACAACATGACGATTCTACTCATGCTGATGAGCACAAGAGCCCGGCAAAGACTAGCCCGATGCCAAGCGATGAAGTAGATGCAGCCACCATCAACCTGACGGATGACAGTCTGCTGGATGAAGAGGAGATGCCAGAAGACGGACAAGCTCCAGCCAACAAAAAAGCAGCTGGTCAATCGTACACCCTTGGTGGTGGTTACAATGCTCTCAAGTCCTTCAATGGCCAGTATTATTCCGGCATGGCGGTCGGCGGATCTCACACCTGGAACTACGACGGCGGAGTGTGGCACGAGACCAAGGAGGAACCAGACTTGTGGAAGATAGACTACAAGACAACCAAGAGGAGGGCGAGGAAGGCTCCGGAAAAGAGCGGTGCGCCGGTAGGGACTGAGTATCACTGGCTAATCGTTGCACATCAGGTGAGTCTCATTACCGTGACCCGACACAGAACATCGACTAAGCAATCCTACACAGCATGTCCGGAAAATAGATGCAAATACATACGAAACGCATCTTGAGGGATCAAAGTATAAGCTTGCCCACAAAGGCGCAACGTCCAACACATGGTCAATCCCCACAGTCAAGGGACAGCGCGATCGCCAGCTGGAGTTGTTAGAAGACGCCAAGCGACGTGTGCAGGGGCTACCGCCCGTGCTGGGTAGCGAAAAGGTCAAAGTGAAGACAGACGAAAAGGGACAGCAGAAGCTGGAAGACCTGTTCTCAAAAGGAAATACAGGCGAAGGCGGTGGTAAGCGAAAGAGGGATCAGCCGTAAGGTAGGTAGACAGACATCCGAGCTATGTCAATCTGTCATCAGAACACACAGTCAGACAGTCGCTCTTTGTACGGCGATGAGTTGGAACCCAGGGCGAATTGTCCTATAAGATCAATTTATAAAAGGATCATCTTTCAGGTTTCCACAGGTTCCCAGTGTCTACGAAAGGCATGGGATTGGAGGCCTAGTGAGGACACCGATCGAGCATCAATTATGACAACTGTACTCCGGTCTGGCACCCCTCAAGTAGTGATGAGGGTGGAAAGAAAATAGCGGCGCCCATCACATAAGGTAGCGGCAGACCGACGGTGTTTTATCCCACTGTTGCCCCCCTCGCCCTTCATCCGCGCCGAAGGTCTTGCGGAGCCGCAATACCGCCAGGGTTCCCCTCATGGGCGGAGCCGCAATCAGGCGGATCTCGGGATGACACATGCAATGCCGAGTCGCTACCCTGTTGCATACGCGTAGGATGAAGCTGGTGAGGTAGAGAGGAACTGCCCGCTCCTAGTTCAAGTATTACACATACTGATTAGGTGTAATGTGAGAAGCGCCGCGTTGCCGGATCTGGTGATTACCAAGAAGGTCGAGGACATAGTCTACGAATTATCAGAAACACGTAAGGAGGTCAAGTTCATTGATACCACAAACCAAAGGAAATGGTTATTGCTAGCACATCGTAAGATTCTAAAAAGAACGAAGGTATCTTTGGTATCATCACCCTATTACCACACCCCCGGTTCCGTAGTCGGCCTGCAGTCTGTCCGTAGTCAAAGAGAGGAAATCGGCGGCTTTTCTGGCCATGTCCGACTTCTTCCCCAGATGCCACAAAGCCTTGATACAGTTCATGACCTTTCCAAGGGTCTCTTCGAAGTGCCCGCCTGTGTATCCCAGCTGCGCCGCGCCGTGGCGAAGAGCTTCGTCTGCCTCCCCAAGAAGTATGGCGGATGCCATGCTGAAAGCCCTTATGAGGATCATTGTCCAGGGCTCCGTCAGAATGGTGCCTTCGTTGACCGCATGATGAAAATTTGAATCGTCGTGTAATCCTTGACAAGGGATGGAAATGACTGCAAGTTCGGAGAGCTCCTGAGTGCTTGCATCTCGTATCCTCCATGCAATCCTACCCTCGGTACGTGCCCGCGTCTCGATGTCAGTTCCGAGGTTGTTGTTGTCGACAAATGCAACAAGGTCGGCTATCATAAGTGCAGCGAGGTTCCAATGACATGATATGCAAAAGAACCAGCTCCTTATGCGCTCTGGCACAGAGTCGACATCGAGCATCAACTCTCTAAAGAATGATCCGTATGTCTTGTTCCAGTAACGATAGAGAGAGAGGGTGGAGCTGATGATATCTTCCACTCTTTCCCCTCGGGCTCCTCTTCGTAGTGTTCCCTGAAGATACGATAAATGTCGAAACAGCAGGACTTTGACTGGTGCGGCTTTGGTAACAGCTTTGGCGGCGTCCTCGTACGGGCATGGCCAAGTAGGCTTATAAGCAGGGTTTTCCACATCATCGTGAACAAACGACCCAACATCCCACCTCCCCTGTGGAGGAGTGTCATCCTCCGTTGCTGTATCGGGGAGATCTTCGTCTGTATAGCGCGGGATGTCTTCGTCGGGCACGACGACGGGCCGTTCGTTCATCGACGAGGATACCGTGTCAAACATTACGGCGAACCAGTACAGGAGTCCTGCGGTCTCTTTGTTCTCCTTGCTGGAGAAGAACTGGGAATTGCCAGCGGCTTCAACTCCATTGTTGATTACCACCGAGGATCCAATGCCTCGCAGGCCTGCGTTATATCGAGCCTGTAGCGTTTGAACCTTCCGAGCAGCTCTCTCCATGTAAATGGGCGGCCCCTCTCTTGACATGATGTCGCCGAGTCGTGCCTTCACTTCGGAT
Source organism: Trichoderma reesei QM6a (assembly GCF_000167675.1). Classification (NCBI taxonomy): domain Eukaryota; kingdom Fungi; phylum Ascomycota; class Sordariomycetes; order Hypocreales; family Hypocreaceae; genus Trichoderma; species Trichoderma reesei. Next base: position 144,394 of record NW_006711152.1, read on the forward strand.
TCCAAGCCAACGCCACGAGAGCGAATATTCGTAGTTCCTCCAAGGTCTCTGTCTCCAGGTTCATGATTCCATGCCTTCTGTGTCAATCCAAATATCAGCTCAGCCAATGCCACCCTGTAGGACTCGAGCTCGTCAACATCCTGCAGAGCCCTTTTGGCCTGGGCCCATATCTGGTGCTGAAGGCTACGATCAAACTCCTCGGCAAACCCATCCGATTCATCACCCGAGGAGGTGGAAGTCGTGGGATACCGCTCTCTTTGTCGATGGCTTCCTTGCGCCCACTGCGTAGCAAATGCCATGATGGCAAGATGCAGGGCATTAGTGACGGAAGCATCTTGCGCAGGCGTCAAGCGCACCAAGTTTGCCGATATGGATTCGCGGTCTAGCTGGATGGCTCGGGTATATATCCTATTAGACCATGCAGTTCCCCATTCCCTGACTAGGCCCGCACGGTTCTCTGTATCCCCATGCCGCGACTGAGTCGTCAATGGATTGTTGATTTCCGTCAGCCAACATGAGAGATTGTGCTCAAGCACATCGTGGTATATCTGGAGCAGGTTTGTCGAAATCAGCTGGCTATTGGTATGTGACATCATTTCTTGGTCGACGGAAAATCTGGATAGAGAGGTGCGTTGCGAGCCACTGCCATTGGAAGAGAGTCGTCGCCTCTTGGTCAGCGACCGTAGACCGTCATCTTGCAGTGGGTAGCAATATTGAGCCGGCGAGATTGCATCGCTCCCGGGCGGATATTCAGACAATTGCGGCTCTATAGTGTAGGAAATGGTAGCGTCGGCATCGCCGGGGAGATCAGACGTCGTAGTTGGATCCTCCGATACCTCAGTCCGCAAGGAGGGGATGTCGTTCGGAATGGAGTAGTCCATTAAAGGATCTCCGAAGAGTGGTGTTTGTAGTGCTGGGACGTTCCATTCGTAGTCGCTTTTGCCAGGAAAGCACAGATAATCGTCCACGCCCCAGCTGTCGGCTTGCAACGAAGAGAAACAGTAATCATTATTGTTCGTAGCAAGCGATTCCTGAGGCATGGAAGAATCAAACGAAGAATCCGTCTTTTCACGCCTCCTCCCGGAGATTCCTTTCAGAGGGGACTTCGATCCATATGCGATCGCGCGTTGGAGTGTCTGAGCCTTTGCCCATTCCCATGTGCAAGTCTTGTTGGTCTTGTTGCAGTAAGAGCACTTGAAAGAGCTATTACCGTTATCTTGTCAAAGATGTTAGATCAAATGGATGGATACCAGCATTGTCTACGACTCAAATCACATGGGTAAGAGCTGAAAAAACATACTCAGTTGCCACAGATTCGAGCTGCGTTGTCCTGCTTCCAAGGAGGGAGCATCACATCCTCTTTTCGACCTTCGGCACTGGTCACAGCTGTGATTTTGTCGCCTCATGACAACAAAGTATTGTAATCACTATTGGACCGAGTTGTTTTGTCAAGGTGAAGAACATGGGGAAGCAAAATGTGCAGCTTGGAGTTCTTCGGTCGAATCGGGAGTTGTCTAAGACAAAAGCAGAGCGTATACGACCGTAATGCCTCCCACCGAGACTCAGCCTTTTACCTTTTAATCGTGCTCATATGACCCAGCCAATGCCACAAGCCACTCATACCCTCCTTTTGGTTAAGTAGCCCCCAGTAGTTGCCCAACCCCGGATTTTGGCCATCCTGCCGAATCCGTTCCCCCGCTTCTCCGCTTCTCCAAATATGTCTGCCTCGCGTGTTGTCGTCAGCCACCCTCGTCAAAGTCAGAACTAACCTTGAACTGGCTGTGGACTTTATAGCCTGCAAATTCCGCTTCGGTATTCAAGTTACCCACAGGGTTAGAAGGTTATTCGAAGTACACTTGGAGGATACGCCTCTTCAATCATTAAGGTAACAATGACAAGCCAGTACAATTTGTCCAAGTGCGTTTCTCACTTCAGAGCTGCGTACACTTGCGTCTCTACGTCAGCCCACAATCCCAAAACTTTGCCATCAGCGAATGGGAGTATCTGGGTGCACAATATCCCAGCCACGCCCTTTTCACGGTCGCACCACCACCAACAGTTTGCCAGTCCGGCCCAGTGAGCCACTCCTTTGGATCTGCCGGTGCTGCCGCCATTAGACTTCATGAAGGTCAAGCCCCAGCCCTGTGGTGGGTTACCAGGCACATGATAGAAGTCGTAGATAATGTTGGTCAGGTCTGGTTTGGCATCGAAGAATATTTGACGACCAAGGTTCGGAAACTGGGGGACCTGGTTGCGGAACATCTCTTCCACTGTCTCTTTGCGTAGCAGTTGAGTTCCCGTCCGCGGACAAGTGCCATCGTTCAACAGCACAGATAGTACCTCTTATGCGAAGTCTTCAGACGCTGTTTGCTACTCGTGTGGGAGATTGATGGGGATGTCAGCGACTTACTGCAGTATTCTTGGGGCTTTGCAAACATGCCCGCGCCGCCGCTGTTGAACACCCGACGAGCCTCAGCCTCCTTGTCCGGGTCAATTACCAGCGGCAGTCGATGGAGATGGTCCCGCGGTCTTATAGTACCATCTGGGCTTCGACTGTGCATATAGGCAAGCCGGTTTCGCATATCCTTGGTAGGGAACATGGACATATCTTTGATGCCCAAAGGCTGTAAGATGTGCTTCTGCATGTATGCATCAAGATTGAGGCCGCTCGTTCGTTCGACAGCCAGTCCAGCCCAATCGATGCCGGTCTGTTCGAGGCAATGTGAGCTACTCTGATACCACGAAGCCGGACTACATAACGGGAGGAGGGCCATAAATCGGAAGAGAAGGAAGGCGAGAAAAAGAAGAGTGATTGGGTACTTACACCGTATTCCCATGCTTCTCCTGGTTGGAATAATAACGGAGTGCAAAGCACATCCTCGCTCCGTCCGGAGAACTCATCTATGCCGACTGGAAACGACCAGTTTCTCAGACGTTCGTGAGAAAAGGTATATCCAAAGCCAGAGGTATGGGTCAAAAGCATTCGGAGCGTGATTTTGTTCTTCTTGTCCTCGAAAGAGCCGTCCTCACGCAAGACCTTGACGGATTTGAGCTCGTAGAGTATATCCTCAAGGTGATCGCCATCATCAAGTTTCAAGACACCTTGCTCTACAAGCTGCATGCAAGCAAAGCCAGTGAGCATCTTGGTGCATGATGCGATCCAAAAGATTGTGTCGAGGGTCATTGGCTCGTCCGACACCAAGCCCCGTTTCCCAGCTGAGTGAGCAAACAACTCGTTTCCATCCTTGCCAACAACTACCACTGCAACACCTGGAAGATCGTGTTTGGCATCAACGCAGGCCTTGTTGACTGAGCCTTGAAGATTGGAAAGGGTTTCAGCGCTCAGAGACATCTCGTTAACTGATTAATGAAAAAGGTGAAACTGTCGGCTCACAGGTTATGGTTAATTTGCATGCTAGATAATGCACACATGCGCCTTTTGTGTGTTTGTCACACTCGGGTATGCTTGTCCCGATCTGCGAGCTCGGCAGGTTTTCGAGTCTGTGAAACTCTGCCAAGTTCTTGAAAAGGTCCCATGACCCTGTTGATACGGTGCGGTTGCGTGTCCGCAACTCCTTTCCGCATATTGCGTGCGGTTCCGCATCCCTGAATCCCCTCTTTTCCTCTTGTTTTGCCAGTAGAGCCTCCTCAACCAGCCACAAGATGCAACCCCGGACAGATGGCTTAGCTGCGGGGAAATCGATGTCTCAATCTCAACCGCAGTGGGAACTGGCGACACTGTCTTCTTTGAAGTGATACAAGCTTGCTTGAGTTGGGAGGAGGTACTGCGGATTGCAAGCTGATATTGCTTCATTACTGTGTGTTGAGAATGGGAACGTAGGATAAGCCGGGTCTTTAGATTTAAGGCTCCCCATCCCCCAAAGATGATGCAGTTCATTCCTTTGTACATCATCATTTTCCTACATTATCTCGACTGACTGTAGTCTACACTCTGTATTTCAGACAAAATGGGCGATTTTCCTACGGAATCGAAAAAGTTCAACACCGAGTTGACAGACTATTCTGTGCAACACGATGACAGAACTGGCCCCTATGCGGAGAACCTTGACATTGACGCCGTCATTGTCGGCGCAGGTTTTGGTAGGATGAATTAGCCTCTTGCGAATGACAATTACAGACAGTTGCTCACATTTTGTCTGTATCACATAGCTGGCATATTCATGTTGAAGACGCTCCGCGATCGTGGCCTGAAGACGTACATCTTCGAAGCTGGAAATGACACCGGCGGTACATGGCGCTGGAATTGCTATCCAGGTGCCGGCGTCGACTCCGAGGTGCCCGAGTATGAATTCTCCTGGCCCGAGGTGTGGAAGACGTGGAACTGGCCCAACAACTACCCGAACTATGAGAACCTTCGATCATATTTCGACCACGTTGACAAGGTCATTGGAGTGAAGAAAGACTGTGCCTTCAATACGGTTGTTGTCGGGGCTCATTTTGACCAAGCCGAGGGCAAGTGGAACATCCGCACAGAAGATGGTCGCACAACCAAGGCCAAGTACCTTGTTCTGGGGACTGGCTTTGTAAGTATTCGTGACACTTGGTGCCAGCCACGTCTTTTGAGTCTTTTCATTTATGCTAATAGCTGCGAAGGCTGCCAAAAGATACATCCCCGATTGGCCCGGAATGACCAAGTTCAAGGGCGTGATCCATCATTCCTCGTTCTGGCCAGACGAGAAGATTGATGTTCGTGGCAAAAAGTGCGCCGTCATTGGCACAGGAGCATCCGGCGTCCAGATTGTCCAGGCGTGGGGTCCTGAGGCTGGCGAGCTCAAGGTGTTTCAACGCACTCCCAACCTCGCTGTCCCAATGCGCAAACGGGACCTTACCGTCGAGGAACAAGAGAAAGCCAAGAAGCACTATCCTGAGTTGTTCAGATACCGTGAGGCAAATTTTGCCGGCTTTCTCTATGACTGGGACGAGAAGAACACGTTTGATGTTACCCCTGAGGAGCGCGAAGAGTTCTACGAGAGGATCTGGAAAGACGGCGGATTCCGATACTGGGTCGCTCTATACAAGGATAACTTCTACAACCCAGAGTCGAACAAAGAGTCGTACAGGTTCTGGGCAAAGAAGACTCGCGCTCGGATTAACGACGCCAGGAAGCGCGATCTGCTTGCTCCTCTCGACATGCCCCATTACTTTGGCATCAAGCGACCATGTCTCGAGTATAACTACTACGAGCAGTTCAATAGGCCAACTGTGGATGTTGTGGATATCAAGCACAATGCTATCAAGGACATTGACGAGACCGGCATCCTCCTCGAAGATGGCACGCACTATGATTTTGATGTTATTGCGGTCGCAACAGGTTTTGTAAGTGATTGCTATCAAAGTCTTCCTTTTATGTCTGGCAACAGAGCGCTAATGGTACTTCACATAGGATATTGTCACTGGAGGTACTGCTCTTTCTCAACCCGACTCGCGTGCATTAGAAGATGCTAATCTCGTTCAGTCATGACACAGCTAGGGCTCGAGAGCGTTAACAACACCAAACTCGACGAAGAATGGGTGACTGGCGCCGTGACTTACCTGGGACTCACCGTCAGCGGGTATCCCAACATGTTCCATATATACGGCCCTCAGGCCCCAACGCTCCTCAGCAACGGTCCGACTACCGTCGAGTTGCAGGGCAGATGGATTGCCGACTGCATCCAGAAGATGCGGATGAACAATATCAAGTACATCAATCCGAAGCGTGAGGCAGCTGTGGCTTGGAAGAAGGACATTGTCGACATCAACAACCAGATGCTGTTCCCGACTGTCAGATCGACTTACATGGGTGGAAGTATCCCTGGCAAGGTGTATGAGCCGGTTTGCTACCCAGGCGGCATTCCAAAGTATGCGAAGCTGATTCGCCATGCTCTGGATGATATGTCGGGCTTTGATGTGGTCTCCAACTAAAAGCCGGTGTATCAATATGTTCTATCTGATTTGCCTACTACGAAATTGAATAGTAATGTTGTTTCATCAAATCATTATTCACAGACGCCTTTGTCGCTGGTGATTATCCGTATCAAGGTGATAGAAATGACATTAGGAATCATGATACTACTATCTGAAGTACATCACCAAGTATTACAGGAGTGAGGAATTAAAACCATCAATCTTTTGCCTCCTCATCAAGCTTCTTCCCCACATATTGTCTCGGCACAATCTTAATACGCCTTGCCAGTCTTGACAACCTCAGTGAGATTGGCGTTACCGGTCTTGATAATTGTCTTTTCCTTGGGTAGGGCCTCGAGGACCTCAGCCGAGATGTTCAAGTGGTCAATGATCGTCTGCTCTGGCGTTAAAGCAAGCCACTGAGCGACAGAGATATCAGAGAACTTTGGAGCCTGCAGGACCTCAAGGAAGATGAGGTCCTCAGTGCCTGTGTTTTCGATATAGTGGGCATCAGCCTGAGGGATATATCCAACGTCGCCAGCGGTGAAGTCGAAAGTGTTGGCAGCACTCGGCGCAGCATAGATGGTAGCACGGCCAGAGCCCTGAAGGAAGTAGTCCCACTCGTCCGAGGTGGTATGCCAGTGGAGTTCTCGCATAGCACCAGGCTGGATAGTGACAAGAGCAGCGGAGAATTTGGCGGCAATGGGGAATGTCGTTGGGTCCAGAATCTTGACGGAGCCACCAGGCACTTCGTACGCCTTTTGCTGGGACCAGTGATAGGTGTAGCCGTTGGGGCCGCTCAGGAAGCCTCCAGGGGCGGTAATGTTTTGTTTGCTAATGTCTTTGGGCTGGGGCGTTCCGTTGAAGATGTAGAGCTGATTTTCTGGCAGGTTCTTGAAGCTATCGACGGGGGCGCGGAAGTTCTTGGACAGAACGGAGCGAGGAGTGCGCGCAAACATTTCAGTGATGAGGAAAGTCCCGTTCTCATCAAAGTCGCCCTGGTCGAAAACAAGCAAAAACTCGGCTCCGTTCTCGAATGCCTGGATGGAATGAGGAACACCAGCGGGGAAGAACCAAACATCACCCTCGCAAAGATCGTCGACAAAGCTCTGGGACTCGTCGTTGATAGCCGCAACTCGAACACAACCCTTGAGAATCAAGGACCATTCGCCAGCAGTGTGCCAGTGGAGCTCGCGGTAGGCGTTAGGCTCCAGCTTCATATCGACACCAGCCATATCCTTTGCAATGGGAAGCACAGCAGTGTTTTGCTGACGAGCCCAACCAGCTCTACCAGAAGCACCTGGGCGGTTGTGAGAAAGGCCAAGGGGCCAAACGGCGTTTGGGACAGCACCAGAGTCTGTGCCAGGAGCGGCGAAGAGATCCGGGTTTAACTTTTCGTATTCAAAGGTGCGAGGGCCTGCATCAGTGCCACCGAAAGCACCGCGAATGGGTTGCGGCTCATCGACGCTGTCAAAGTCGAGATACACACCAAGGCTGGCATCTGCATCTTGGCCGTTGACCTCCTTGAACTTCTTCACCTCGGCACTATCCTTACTGGTGTCAGGAATGGGAGCAACGCCGCCCTGAAGTCCGGTGCTTCCGTAAAGGCTTCCAACGGGAGCAGTAACAGTAGGGACAGGAGGAGTGACGCCCGCAACTGGCCCAGTGTTCTCTCCGATAGATTGAATTCTGTGGTACAGTCAGTTAGTGGAACTACTCCAATAAGCAAAGACTTTGAAGGAGATTCTGTCATACTGAGGAGCCGGAGCCGCCAAAGCCAGCATCGCGGGCAAAATGCCCGCAACAGCAGAAGAAAACTTGGGATGCATTTCAACAAAGTTGCTTTCCAGATAGTTGGTCTACTGAAAGTTTGTTAGAGGCTCTTGAAGTAGAGGATGAGAAGCGAGCGGTGGACTGATTCCAAGAGCAGTTTCGCGGTATCTTTATACAAGTCGCCATGATCAATATCTTCTCAATTCTAGGCCCGAGACTGGCGACCCGTGCTCCTCGTCCATGGACTCCAATCTGTCTCGTCTGTGGGAGAAGACTCTCCGACTCCCCGATCAACACCGATGTAGACGGGATGATCCCCAGCAGCAAGTCCAGGATAGCACAATTCGATATTGTGTCACACGGGATAGGACAGTCGTGTCACGTCAAGCTCCATACAGCCCTTTGATGCTCGCGATCCACTCCCAGGCACCGATGAGCTTCTCCATACGTCCGACGATATCCCTGCAATAGAGCACTCTTGTTTGAGGCTATGTCCAGGTAAGTTCATGCGGTGTGCTCTGTGAGTTACAATCAGGGTTTGTATAGAAGTCCAGCTAGGTAGGCTTTGAGTGGCAATACTTCCCCTAGAAACCAACCTCTGCGTCCCAAGTCTACTGTCCTCCTGTATCGTAACGCGTGTCAATGCATACATGTCGGCGTCGTCTCTGATACCGCACTGTGAGATCTCTCTATGCGGTGAAAGATCTCAAGCTCTCTCCGTCTCGGAGGACCGTCGACATGTTCCTACCCCGAGAACTATGCCTAGAATTGGAAAGCATCAAAGATGAACTTGGGGTTTCTCGAGCCGAAACATCCGTGAAATTGCTCGAGTCAAAGCCCATCATGTCACATCGTGACGTCTGTTCTCCGTGAACCTGGTGGAGCGTCTTGTTCGACCCATGGAAAAGACATGGCAGATTCGTTCCGATTATCCGTTCAACGGGCCATGATTCTCTATAAATGTCAGACAGTGGATGGCTGTGCACCCCCTTCGCTCGGGCATCGGCCACAGGGCGATCGAGTCTGCCGGAAATCGATCCAGAAATGATATTGTCAAGGCTCATCTATTGGTCCATAGGCGGGCCGTGCCTAGACCCATGATGATGCACAGGGATTGGCAGCCACTTCTTGCCTCCGAGACGCTAAACGCACATGATCTGATGAGGCATTGTAACTCAGGGTTGAGAAAGACGCCGTGGGTGCATAAAGACTTGGAGCCGTGCGCTAAAGGTGTAAGTCTATTACATACTTGGATGTCTTCATTATGCTCAGTAGTTCCCTCTTCCGAACCGCATCCCTCACGGGGTTATGTCGGCGTTGCAAATCCACACAGCAACTTGCCAGCCAGAGAAGGATTCAGGGCGGCAGATTTGGTCTGCGAGGTCACATCGCCATACGTCTAGTAGTTTGGGAAATGGCTCAAGGTCTACATTCACGCCTGAAGCTCAACACCGAAAGTGACTTGCAGACACTTATGGCAAAGAATAGTCATAGAAGGCTCTTGTTGCATTTACCACGGGATTCTGTTGTTCTGTTTAGGGCCGTAATTGGACTTGAGAGGGTTCTTTCATTATACACAAACCTAGGTAGGTATGCAACAGTCCAGATTGGACTCAAGTGGGCCACCTCAGACTTCAGATATTTACGTGAGCATCGGGAGATCATTTCATTGTGCTTCCAGTCGTTTCTAATCCTTGAGCGCACATAAGGCCTTGTTTTCATTGTGTCGCACACCCTTCAGTTTTAACATGCTGAAGGAATAGGGTAGCTAGCGACAGGATCCAAATATCGTGCTTTGCCACCAAGGTGTGGACAATGCGCTGCATGCCCCGACGGAATCCAAGTCTAGAGTCCATCAATCAGTCACCGATGGCCTTATCCCCGCGGGATTAACCTGGTTCCTGCGGCTCTTCTTTAATCTCGCCGCTTGGGTCGTCAGGCTCCATGATAGAGGCAAGGCCAGCCTGGATGCCATTGCAAGGTCCGTCCTCTCGGCCCATCTCTGGCAGTCTCCCATCCCTCAATGATGGATGAGTCTATCTGCAATTGTTCAAATGACAACCTGATCGCGTGCATCACACGCGATCCATCTTCGATATAGCTGTGGCCGTACAATTCGAAATCTTCTCCCTCGCTCCCCCCCCCCCCCCCCCCCCCCCTCCCGGATGGCTGAACATTGAAGCCCAATGATGAGGATCTCCATCGCTTGTTCGTTCTATTTCGCCATTGCCGGATACCGAGTATGAGGTCCGTTTGGCTGGCTTGTGTTTGTCATAAGTGGACCTGAGTTTGCCAATGTTTGGGGAACAAACAACGCCTTGTGTGGCTAGGGAGAAGTGGTATTCGGAATGTCGCAATGCTGTCGTAGGACCTGGGGGGAGCTGCGGTCAAGAAATGGCAATGGCGAAGTGCTGTTGGCGGGTAGCACATATCTAGATGATGCAGGTCAACGTACGATCTGACAGAGTTAACCCTTGCCGCATGGCTATGTGGATATTCGGACATTCATGGACATGGCTGCGTTGCTCCTGTAGCAGGACAAGCCTCCCTTATCTTGCATATACATACACGGACCATCCATGCGTCACCTAGCAAATGATACCTTGCTTATGGATGGCGTCTGTTGTATCCGTTGACTACCGTCATCTACCTAAATATGTAGGAAGCTGCCACAAATTACAATTACAGGGATAGTATTAGGTATGCTATCACTCGAGACTTCGGCGCCTGAGGATGACTCGAATCGGCTTTTGCGGCCGCTTGACTCCAGTTCCAGGAATCATGCCGGGCAGCTTCCATGGGCCTTCGGCATTCTCCATATCCCACAAGGTGATGAAGCAAGCAACAATGCCCATGACTTCTTTCTCAGCAAACGTACGGCCTTTGCATACCGCAGACCCGGAGCCCCATGGTTTGAGTCGTCCGTATCGGGCGACCCTATGGCCCGTTTCTTTGTCTGTCTCTATGAACCTGTCTGGGATGAACTTTTCGGGCTCTGGGAAGATCGAAGGGTCGGATTGTAGGAGGGCGTGGGGTGCTGAGAGCCAGGTTCCCGGCTCAAAGTGATGCTCAAGGTTGCCATCAGATACCGTCATGGGCTTTGACACGTAACGAAGCGAAGTCGGGTCCTCGACAAGCCGAAAAGTCTCGAAGAGGCAAGACTTTAGGAGCGGACACTCATGACTCAGACGTGAGAAGTCAAAGGCAGCAATTTGCGGAGATGACTCTTCCGTGGACAGCGTCATACAGGGTCTGACCTCCTTTCGCAGCTTATCAACTAGTCCAGAGGTCGAGTACACGTAGAGCAAAAGCCAGAACACCATCGGCTGCATGTTGGCATTCAGCCCCCAGAAGGTGCCCAGCTCAAGCTCTGCTCGCGCACGAATAGGAACGCCATGCTCCTCGAGAAAACCGTTTCTTTCCATTGCAGCGGTGCTGACATCACGCATATCCGCATCGAAGTCCACTTTTTGGCCATGCTTGTACTGGTTCAAGCGGATGTAGAACCCTTCAAGTGCATCATGAAGACGAGTGCGGGCCGCGAGTGCTTCTCGAAAGGATTTGATCGGGACCCAGGTGGGCACGCCGATGACGAGCAGCGAGAACGCGTTGTTGTCGAATTTCCAGAAGTCTTCGAGTAGATGCGGATTGCGATCCAGGAAGTCCTGTCCATAGAGCCGTGGAATGGAGACGCAGGCGCCAAAGTCTCTCATGAGCGACTCGAGGTCAGCTTCGACAGCTCCTGATTGTCCCTCAGAATCAGTCGACAGCACTTTGATAGCTGCTGATCGCTCCCATTGGTGTTGCTTCTGCGAATCAGGTGAGAAGCTCAGCAGCCGAGCTACCTTTCCGGGTATGTCGGCGGCCTGGATTGACGCAGTTGCAGAAGCATCGTTAACAAAGTATCGCTCAATTATCTGCGTGAGCTTTCTGTTGATGACCAGGAACTCTTCGGAGATCTCCTTGGTCAGCCGCGCGCCAAAGACGCGAATGCCCAAGCGAAGCCCCAGAACATCTGCGCTCAGGATGTGCGGCGACTTGGTAAACACGCGGTCGATGTTGTCGAGGTTGTGCAGGATTTGATGGCGGGAAGTGAGCCCAAACCGAGACCCTTTCCGGGGCCATATGAGCGAGCTATGCAAGTGTCAGTGAATTTCAGCATCCTTCAAAGTGCTAACCGCCAGAGACAAGTTACGAACAACAGCCTTGAAGCAGTACCGCCGGCTTGAATCAGTGCGCTGCTTATGCCGACCTCGAGCGGAACCCACGGAGGAAAGTCAACCTCCACTTCTCGCTTGCTTTTCTGCAGGCGTGAATATGCAAAGACGAACGCGACAGTAAGAGCAACGAGCGTGAGGAGATACGCCGGAACTGAAGTTGCCGAGTTGTGGCCTCCAACTGACGCGAAGCCATCACTGACTGGGTCGGATGCCATGTCCTCAACGGGCCAAAAGAGCCAAAGGGGGGTTGAAGTGAAGGTGAACAAGGTCAGAAGCTCTGCCGCTTCACCGATACTTGTAATCAAAGACTGCTCGACCGCGATTGGGAGACTTTTACGGGTATGTCTCAGCACTAGCTCTGAGTGGCTTGGCCCGTTAGCCAGCTACATGTACCTTACCTTACCTTTTGACGATACGAGCTCAACATGAGTTTACCTAATATTTCTCGTCCAGGGCCTTTTGCAGCCGTTTCTGTATCCCAATTCCCTAGAACCCATATTCAGCCATACTTGGCTTTCAGAAGAGACAGCAAGAGAGTGAGTATTAGCAGGATAATAGGCGACTCCAACGCCACCCATTCGCGCTTTTGTTCAAGGGGCGGGCTGGATCAGAGGCATTGCACAATGCACAATGCACAATGCCCAATATTCCTTTTCGTAGGAACATCCTCTATCAAGACTGCCATGGCGGCGATGCGTTGAGGCCATACACGAACCTGCCAAGCTTTGGAGTTCGCCTCAGCCAAGGACTACCGAGTTAGTTCATCATTCCTGCGAAACAGTCCTTCAGTGTGATGCTCAAAAGGCCTAACAGCGAAATTAACTGTTTACTATCTTGTTATATACATTCGACTTTTTTTTTTTGCCATGCTATTTCCAGCCGCAAGCGTTATCAACTCTTTCTGCCTAAGTGCTCTTCGTCGTGTCCCAGATGACAGCGCCAGAGCCGTCCTTGATCTGGATCCAAGGCGCCGTGTTGATGACAACCATGGTCTTGCCTCGGCCTCCAGTGTTGGTACTCCACTGGACAGCGCCATTGAAGTAGGTGCCTAGGTTTCCAGAGGAATCGAATCTCAGCTGGCAGCCGCCATTGCATCCCTGGCTCAAGGTGTGGCCCGATGCCCAAACAGGAGATCCGTTCTGCAGGACGACGACATTGTTGTCGCCCTGGTACTGGGCAATGACTCCGTGCAGATCAGCAAATGGACCAGTGTCGGGGCCAATTGTCAGTGAGCCGGCATTGAACGAGACCGAGTTCGGCAGAGGCGGGCTCGAGCACAGGAAGTTGGTCACATTGCCGGGGGCAGCGACGAAGCCGGACTGGAGATTCTGCGGTCCAGTGACGCCAGGCGGGTAGTAGATTAGGTTTGCGTTCTGGTTGAAGACGCTCTGGACTGCGGAACTGCAGTGAGACGCATCGGCAAAGCTAGACTTGGGATTGGTGACGCCAGAGACGGTGTTGCCGGTAATCTAATGAGAACATGTTAATAACGCTTGTTGTTTGAGGATGGTAGCGCCTCAGACGAGACATACTGTGATGCCATTGGTCCATCCGTTGATGGCAATGGGAAAGCTGACATGCCCAGTAATGGTGTTGCCAGTGATGGTGGCGGGGCCCTTCAGGGGAGAAGGGTCGTTGAAAGACCAGGCATTGGCGCCAATCCCGATGCCCAGGTTGAAGAGCTTCTGGCCCTGGATATTGTTGTTCGTGACACTGACACCAGCGTAGCTGCCGCCATACTCGGGGTCGACCATATTAATGGCGCCGAAGCCCACGTAGTCAGGCGAGGAGATGATGGTGTTGCCCGTGACGGTGCTTCCAGGAGAGCCGAAGATGACGATACCCCCATCCGTAGGGCCGTTAATCTATCGACGACATGTAAGCTCACGAAAACTCTTCATGGCAATGCTTGGCGTCACTTACGGTGTTGCCTTGTACCAGCGAGTTAGTGCAGTCAAGAGACACACCATCCGCCCACTGGGCATTTCCATTGGCGTCAGTGCCAGACTGGCCGCAAGGGCCAATGTCATTGTTGATGATGGTCACGTTCTTGCACGGGTTATTATCGTCTCCGGAGCCAATCGCATGGAGACAGCTCCAACCACGAGGGTTCTTTGAAGCGACGTTAGAGACGGTCTGGCCAGTGGTGAAGCCCCCAATCTCAATGTTGGCAGCGCCCCCAGGGAAGAGACCAGCCCCCGGCCTGTTGCCGTCAAGCTGGATGTTCTTGATGCGGATGTTGTTGAAGTTTTTGCCGTAGATCAAAGTGCTGGCAGAGCTGCCCGGGGCAACTTGAATAGTACCCCTCGTGCTGCCTGTGGGATAGCCCTCGGTGGAGATCTCCTGGTTGTCAGCTGTGAAGCTGATCTGGCTCGAGATCTGGATCACGGCGTTGGCGCAGAGCTGGACAACAGCGCCGTTTCCTCCGGACTGGAGAGCATTGTTGATCGTGTTCTGATCGCCCGAGGAGATGCAGGCGGCCGAGGCTAGAGCTGGCAGGGCAGCCGCTGTAAGCAGGCTGTTCTTGAGAATACCCTTCATGATGGGGGTTTTGGTAGGACGGTCCTCGAGATAGTCCCAAAGATCTGCGGTTCAAGTGGCAGAGAGTTGGAGCGCCTGTTCGAGTAACGAAGATCTCGTGGAATAGGCCGTATCCCGGCGCCCCTATTACTTGGTTTTATGTTCCCAATCGGACCCTTCTACCCGACTTGCCGAAAAGCTCCCATGGACTCCATTCTGTCGGCTTTCCCAGCGGACTCCTTGCCCGAAGAGCGGAAAACACGACGGATACACGGTTCAGCACCTCGTACTTCGTAGGTATGTAAGCCAGGTCGACTTGCATAGACCAAACCCACAATCACCCGATGCTAGAATGCTGATTGCTTAGGCCTGGTGCTGGTGTAAGCCACCGTAGTAGGGCAGATCCCAGCCGCGTCTGACAGCCAGGCACCGGCTATGCCAGATCAAGAAGCTCACTGCCAGCCCCTTTACTGTACTTTCCGGCTCCCCAATTGACAGCTCGAAAGAGCTCGCGCGAATGGTGACCTATCCAGGCAGTTGAGAAAGGTGGTTCTGTCATGCAATACCTATTGTCAGTCACCTTTCTTGACAACCGCATCGGCAGCAACTCCGCTCGGCAGTACTCTCGGTCGATTTCCTGTTGTTCTTATGGCGAGGAAATGCATGGTTCATGCCTCCATTTCCTTACATACGTCCCGTATCAAGGCTCTATGACGACGTTGTGTCGCGTCAGCCAAGAGCACAACATCAAGCGTACCTAGAGAATAGTGACTAGTACTAGGGGAGAAAAGCAACATATACCCTAGGTCTGCCGGACGCGATGTGCCGGATTGACTACCTATGCATAGAGGCAAGCTTGAGTACCTGGGGGCCGGCAGTTTCAATTGCCACGCCTACGTAGTAGTACTTGCAAAATATCACGTTGCTGTACCTCTGCGTTTTAGGCTGAATAGCCCACGAGATCGGTCCAAACAAGAAGCTCAACCGGTCTTCCGCAGTGGCTGCAACCTTGACGCTCCTCCCTTCGAACATCACGACGTAGTCATGCGGAGAGTTGCCAGATCCAGCTCAATGTTGCGGGGAACGCATCGTCAGTGGCCATCGCTCAAGGAGCCGCCGGCAATCCATCCTTTGAGGAGACGGGAAAATCTGGGGAAGGCGATGGCTTTATGACTTGTAGCCTCTCTCCCCCTCGCCCACGTTCTCCAGCGCAGCATTGCAGCGGCAGATGCGGTGCGTACGCACGTCCGCTCAAAGTGAGGATCGGCAGGTCGAGAATATAGTCGTTCGGGAGCCGGAATGGGGGATATCCGTCGGGTTATTGTGCTTTCTTAAGCAAGAAACTAGTCATCAGATCATGAAGCCATTGTGTAATGCACACTATTGTTGAAAAGCCGCGGGCAAAGGTGAGCGGAGCGGACGCACAAGGAAATGAGACCGCGTGTATATATAGCAAGGGTAGAGCTTTGTGAGAATTGAGATTTGCGGGATAAGATCTCATCAACAACTCGGGCGAGCCGGCCGATGCTCTGATACTTGCAGAGTGCCGTTCGCATCATCCTCAAGCCGACTATGGCGGGCCTACGTTTGCTACCATGGATGTTCTCCATGGCTCTTTTCCACCTGGCCCAGGCTCGAACGTGTTTGCCTCCGTATCAGGCCCAGACAACTTATCAGGGATGCTATCACGACCCAAACTCACCCCGCGATCTCGCGGGGCCGATGTTGACGGTTGGTAACCTCAACTCTCCCCAGTACTGTGCCAACATCTGTGGCGCGGCGGGATACCAGTACAGCGGAGTCGAGTTTACGATGTAAGAGATCCTCAAGCACTGTGAAGCCGTCCACATTTGCCTAACATCAATCTCGCAAGCCAATGCTTCTGTGGGCATCGCATCGAGAGCACTTCCGTCAAGGCTGATGAGAGTCAATGTTCCTCTCCATGCCCTGCAGATAGCAGCAAGGTCTGTGGCGGCGGCAATATGTAAGTCAAGCTCGGCCAGTGGACGGAGTTTACGAGGAGGAAAGATTGACCAAGCCTCCAGGATCAACATCTACTCCATCTCCAACCCGTCACCTAACCCGCCCTTGACCCCCTCGTTCCCGGACTGCACGCGAGATCCCTTGTGCAGCAACGATGTCTGTGACACCACCAAGAGCATCGCCGAACGCGCTGCCGCCATCGTGAAGCCCATGACGCTCAATGAGAAAGTGGCAAACGTAGGAAGTTCGGCATCTGGCAGCGCAAGACTTGGCTTGCCGGCCTACCAATGGCAAAACGAGGCTTTGCACGGTGTTGCCGGTAGCACTGGTGTGCAGTTCCAGTCGCCACTGGGAGCCAACTTCAGCGCGGCAACCAGCTTCCCCATGCCGATTCTCCTATCAGCTGCTTTCGATGATGCACTCGTCAAGAGCGTGGCCACTGCCATCAGCACAGAGGCTCGTGCCTTTGCCAACTACGGCTTCGCGGGACTGGACTTCTGGACACCAAACATCAATCCGTTCCGAGACCCGCGATGGGGCCGAGGGATGGAGACTCCTGGAGAAGATGCCTTCCGTATCCAGGGCTACGTGCTGGCTCTGGTCGACGGTCTTCAGGGTGGAATTGATCCCGACTTCTACCGTACCCTCTCAACTTGCAAGCACTTTGCTGCCTACGACATCGAGAATGGCCGCACTGCGAACAACCTTTCGCCCACCCAGCAGGATATGGCAGACTACTATCTTCCCATGTTCGAAACTTGCGTCCGCGACGCCAAAGTCGCATCCATCATGTGCGCGTATAACGCGGTCGATGGCGTCCCAGCTTGTGCAGACAGCTATCTTTTGCAGGATGTGCTGCGCGACACCTACGGCTTCACTGAGGACTTTAACTACGTCGTCTCCGACTGCGATGCTGTCGAGAACGTCTTTGACCCTCACCACTACGCCGCCAACTTGACTCAAGCTGCTGCCATGTCTATCAACGCCGGCACTGACCTCGACTGCGGGAGCTCATACAACGTCTTGAACGCGTCCGTCCAGGCTGGCTTGACGACGGAAGCCACTCTTGATAAGTCACTTATTCGCCTGTATTCTGCACTCGTCAAGGTCGGATACTTTGATCAGCCAGCCGAGTATAACTCTCTCGGCTGGGGCAACGTCAACACGACCCAGAGCCAAGCTCTTGCTCACGATGCCGCCACTGAGGGAATGACTCTCTTAAAGAACGATGGCACTCTTCCTCTTTCTCGAACACTCTCCAACGTCGCGGTTATTGGGCCTTGGGCCAACGTCACCACTCAGATGCAGGGCAACTATGCCGGCACTGCACCGCTCTTGGTGAACCCCCTGTCCGTGTTCCAACAGAAATGGCGTAATGTCAAGTACGCTCAGGGCACTGCCATCAACTCCCAAGATACCAGTGGCTTCAATGCTGCCCTGTCTGCGGCCAGCTCTTCTGATGTCATTGTTTACCTCGGAGGCATCGACATCTCTGTCGAGAACGAAGGCTTTGACCGGAGTTCTATTACCTGGCCCGGGAACCAGCTGAACCTCATCTCTCAGCTAGCCAATCTTGGCAAGCCACTCGTGATTGTGCAGTTTGGCGGCGGTCAAATTGACGACAGCGCATTGCTGAGCAACTCCAAGGTCAACTCAATCCTGTGGGCTGGTTATCCCGGCCAGGACGGTGGCAACGCTATCTTTGATGTCCTCACCGGCGCAAACCCGCCCGCTGGCAGACTACCCGTGACTCAATACCCTGCAAACTACGTCAACAACAACAACATCCAAGACATGAACCTGCGGCCAAGCAACGGCATCCCAGGACGAACGTACGCGTGGTACACCGGCACACCTGTTCTTCCATTTGGCTACGGACTGCATTACACAAACTTCTCCCTGTCGTTCCAGTCCACCAAGACTGCTGGCAGCGACATCGCCACTCTCGTCAACAACGCCGGATCTAACAAAGACCTAGCAACTTTCGCAACGATTGTCGTCAACGTCAAGAACACTGGCGGTAAGGCCAACCTGGCCTCCGACTACGTTGGCCTGCTGTTCCTCAAGTCAACAAACGCCGGCCCTGCGCCTCATCCTAACAAGCAACTGGCTGCGTATGGACGTGTCAGGAACGTTGGCGTTGGAGCGACTCAGCAATTGACATTGACGGTGAACCTTGGATCGCTGGCTCGTGCAGACACCAATGGCGACCGATGGATCTATCCCGGTGCTTATACTCTCATCCTAGATGTCAATGGGCCGCTGACATTCAACTTCACTTTGACTGGCACAGCAACGAAGATTAGCACCTTGCCTAGCCGGTCGTGAGGGGGTGCTCTAAGAGTTGTGTAAATAGTATTAGCTGCTACTGACGTGGTATAAATTAACAGAATCTGGGGACATTTTCATTATAAATTTTTCGACGTCGTGCCCATATAGAACTTTCCTAGTAGCATGCAAATCGTGAAAGCATTATGGATAAAGCTCCGAGCGATCATTGCATTTGCACAGAGGTATGGGGAAACCAGGAGGGAATATCCAAGTCAACGTCTAAATAAACGCTTGCAGTCATCTATATCCATCGTTGTCACTTCCCGCCTCCTCTGACAGGAAATACTCCCGAATCATAAGCATCTATCTGATATCTGAAGCTGAAAATCAGATGAGCCCAGCCTCGCCCGGCTGGAGAACACCGTTGGTCTGAGCAGCTGCGTGAGCGCGAGCGACCATGCCATAGACAGGGAAGTACTTGTCAAGGTAAGGCAGCACCTCCGAGGCACCGGGCACGTTTCGCCAGTCCCTCATGAGATCGCAGACGATGGAGAAGAGGCTCACAACCTGAACACCAGCGTGTCTCATTCGGTCGTTGGAAATTTCGCGGACAAAGGTGGACGAACTGCCGGATGCCTCGGCATTGGCCCAGACGGAGTAGCCGGCTGCTCGGAGGGACAAGGCAAGGTGAGTGGTACACACATCTGTGACGATTCCGGCCATGATGACTTGGCTTCTGTTGGTGGCCTTGACAGCTTTCTGAAAATCCTCATTGTCCCAGGCATCAACTTCACCCTGGCGCTTGATGAAGGTGGCATTGGGGTACATAGAAGTGATCTCCTTGGGCAGGGGGCCATTGGGTCCTAGTCATCCAATCAGTCTCTGAGTGCCGCTTTAGATCCTAGTGACATTTACATACCCTGCTCGGCAGAGGTAGTCAGGATAACGGGGAGATTAAAGAGCTTTCCGATGGCGGCATGCGCAATGATGCTCTCTTTATAGGTGACCGGGTCGAAGTCGCGGACGGCATTGTACAGGCCGTCTTGCAGATCAACAACAAGGAGAACCTGTGCCATGTTAGCAGGAGTAAATTCGATGGAATGACATATGACCTACAGCCTTGTCCTTGTCAAGTCTTTCATAAGGATACTCTAAGCAAGAACGCATATCAGCATCGTGACAAACTTCTGGTAGTTCATTCAAATCTTACTGGTTCCAGTTGTTGCGATGACGGTGGCAGAGAGCGATGCCAGCGCGAAGGCGACGGTTGAGAAAAATTTCATTGTTGCTATTGCTGATGAGGACTTTTCTAACGGCTTGGAAGTCTTGAAGTCTGTGGCGTGAGATGCTGGGCTGAAGCTTGAAGAAGGAAAAGAACCAGATCTGAAGGGACTCAACTCGGATTATATATTTTATATCTTGTCTGTGATATTGATACTTGGTGAAGTAGAGCCTCAATAGTATTTGCTTGAGAAGTCCCTGGCCTCGGCGATTGTTGATTCTTACGAAGGAATTTGTCAATACGAAATGCCCTCCATCCCCCGCGAGCAATGTCACCTTGCATACGCCACCATCTTTCGTCTCTGCAGTCAGCAATTCCCTCAAAAGTCTGGACTATTCACGCACAAGCTGTTGAAGCTGTTACACGACAACTGTGTTCCAGGATAGACCGATGCCTCACTCGCCCGGCTTGCCATGAGCGTCCACCACCAACATTAGCTGATAGGCTGGTAATGATGACTGGTACCTGACCCATGTTTGTAATGCCAGCGTCAGCTCCGCCGCTGTGCCTTGATTGGCTCTGGATGAGATGCAGCGCAGTCTGGATAGATAAAGTTGCCAAAGTTCCACCAATGGCACGGTTGCATCTGCACTTATGCCATGTTGACATGCGGCTGACATTGATGAAGCCAAGCCGCGATGGATGCAAGAGGCAGATCCGACGACCAAATGTTCGCTTCTGTTACCAAGAATGAGAACAGGATATGTCATTGTCTATATTGACACTATCCACACTTTGACTACCGTATTTCATGTACGAGTACAAGCTGAGCAGGAAGCCCTGCCTTCAGAGTCACGCAGTGGAATATCTCGGCTAGGCAAAATTTCCCCTAATAGCCCTTAGATTACTAGATGGTGTTGTCTGCTTAGATGCATTCCCAACGCTGTGAGGAAGACGCCAATTATGAAGTATAAAAAGAAGCCATGAAGCAGTTGGAACAGTCATTTCTAGCAATTCTACGTTCTGTTGACTCCTCTTTCACTTCCCGTATCTCCAATCGCTTGAAGTACTGCGGGCCGTTTCGCTGGTATAGCGCGTAACCGGGAGTTGTTTCGTTGACCCATGACTGGTAAAAGTTCCTCTTATAAATCATCAACCGGATCTGATAATGGCTAATCCCCCTGTCCAGTACAAATCACGAGCGTTGCAGGCCCAGGGCCAGTATGCACACAATCTTGGCCCAGCAGCTGGTCGTTTCGGTGAGCAGTTTGTCGTTAGTCTAGGCATAACATCTGCCGACAATCCGTAGTAGAAGCTCACGAACTGCCGTTGTGGCTTTTAGTACTGGTCCTTTGGGAAAGTGACAATGTGCAGGACAGTGGAAGCCCCTTGTCGGCGAGCATGTCGTCCATCGTCATGACCTGAACAGGGAAGAAGACAAGGTCGAAGCAATTATTCTGTCATCATAGTCAATCCAATCCCAAAAATGCTCAGGAACTACCACTGATTCAAAAAATCGTCAACGGTTGAGCCATGTATCTGTTTCACAGAGAACTTACTATGCATGGCGTGATGGCTATAACTTGAATTATTGGTAACACAACGCCGCCTAGCTTCTCCTTTGTGCTGTACATCATCCATTAGTCACTTGCCAGCATCATAAGTATTGGCCAATCGTTTTCCAACAGGCTGGAGATTCTGCAACAGCCGTGGTACGATCGACTATTATGGGTGGAGAGGTGCATATGTATGTGGAATCTAAGGTCGATGCTCCTGAAAACTGGTTAGGATGTCATCAAACTGAGCGCTGTCAGCAGCGTAGAGATCGACTAGTATCTGGATTGAGACAGGCTAAGTGATGTCACTTTCTTCTTGGCGACTGATTGTGCGCAATATAATGGCGACGAACGATGGGCCGACTAAGACTGGAGGCCATTTGCTGATGTTCTTATAAGGAGAAGCATTTCTCTGGGAAGAAGTACTGGTGATATGTCGGCTCTACCCTACAACAATCAAACCTCCTAGTACCTAATAATACATAGAGTCTTGACGCATCAATCCTTCTCACTCGCTCACGAAGTATGTGGTCGTAAATCCATCACCCCGTCCAGCCCTCAGCGTCCTCTGTGCCATTAATAAGGTCAACGTTGCGACTTCCTACGGTAACAGGGCTTCCGATTGACTTTTTCATTCAGGCATGGGCCAGCCCGGCTGGATTACTACTTCGTGCGAATGCGAGAATGCAGCCTCGGTTAGCACTCTACCGCTCGAGCGGATGCCGCCTTAGGTAGGCATCCCCAAGCCCTGTCCGCGACAGAAAAGAACTTGTGCGAGGTACGATCAACGAACTCGTCACCAACGGTGCGTTGGCTATCACGTCTAGTCTATGTTTCTAAAAGAAAGCATCAACCAACAATGATGCGTCCATCTCTCCACATGCATCCAGACTCACGGACTTGTTTCTCAATAAAGGGTCGTGCACGACTACTTGCGTCTTCCCCTGAGTTAGCTCCCGAACATCCCTGACGCAATATTAGAAGTAGTAACCAGATCTCGTATGTACGCCCGGCAATGCAACTGCACTCCTGCGAGTTCAACCAACAGCATAATGGAAAATTGCTGATCGCCTTCGGCAATCGAAATTCTATGCGTATGGGTGAAAACAGCACGTTGCGCAGTTTCTTTCACCATGGAGTATCGAAATAACGATATGACCTATTCTAGCACCTAGTTCGCTTCAACTTTGTCCTCAGACAAAGCTCTCCGAGCACGATAACAGCATGCAAAAAAAAGGCAGCAGACGTAAAGCCAGAGTCTCCCGGAGACTAGGCATGCGGGACAGCATCGGCCGAACTCCGATCGAACTCAACTCACATCTGCGTCACGACGAACGCTTCCCACCTGGATACCACCTTGGCTGGACTAATTATGCTGGCCCCCGACTGTGCAACCGATAAGTGGCGGTGAAAACCCAGCAAAGTAAATGAGAGGAGTCGACCGCCGCCGCCGGGTTGCCGTAGCTGGTTGGAGGTGCTACTTACCTAGTGTCATGAGCATGGTGACAAGGTAGTAGTAGCAAGACTCTGAGCCCAGATGCTCAGCCCTACGGCTCTAAGCGGACAAACGAGTCGCTGTCTACCTAGGTACCTTGCGATTGACGGCCTTGACCGGGCTTCCCAGACCTGCAGAGGTATCAGCCAACGCACACACGGACTTCAATCTCAAAGCCTCTTTGGCCAGATCAGAAGGCTAGATGAGATGAGGGCCTTTTCCGAGGCAATGCTGGAAAATGCTAGTGACGATCAGGATCAGGGGGTGTTGGCCCGATGGTTGGGGGACATCGGCAGAAAAAAAAAACAACCCCTCCTCCCCGGCACTTGACGAAACGTCAACGACTCCTCGGCCACGTCCATTTGGCTTCGGCTGTGCATGTGTTTTGCAAAGATTCTGATGGATCGACTGGCGTAATGCCAGGTCTGACCAATCCTTATGTAAATGGACAGTCGCATCTGTAACACTCTTCTCCTCGTCTAATGCTTTAGGCCCACACTTGGCGAGCAGTGGACGGTTCCACGCGCCCAAAGGTACGAAGGATACGATGGTCCGGTCTCCATCTTGTGCGCATGCCCCATTGGTACCTTTTAGCCAGTGAGGCAGAGCCGGTTGCATTTGCGGCTATTGCGGATCGATTTGCAGATTGCGGGATTGGTAGCTTCGGGCTTTGCGTCTACTTGGGCGATGGGCAGAAGGAGAAGCTTTGCAGATGCAGCAGTAGAAAACAGGAGCAAGTCTGCTTGGAGGGTCGTCGGCGTGGAGATATCTCCGTGTATGTATGACGATGCCAAGGTCTTCTAGCTGCGGCCATGAGGGGGATTCTCGCGAGGGCGGCTCAGGGGCGAACGACGCTGGGGTCGAGTATATAAGTACACAGGATTGAAGCCCCAAGGAGAGAATGAAAAAGATTGTCCAGGAATTGTTTCCATTCGGCCTCAACAATTGGAATCTGAACAATTTGGCTCATTAACAACCGGAAAGTCCTGGCCGAACATATTCTCGTGCTCTGAAAGGGACACAGCCAAATTCCAGCCTCGATGCGTCACTCTCCTCTCCTCTTTGGAGCTTTGGGGCTCTCAGATGTCTTCGTCAGCGCAGCTTCAACACTTCTCTCTGGCGGTACCATCATTGCCTGGGACGACGACTCGAATTATCTCGAGGTCGTCCGAGATGGTTCCCTCTTGATCACCGATGATCGGATCGTTTCTGTCAACAAGGACCCCCGGCCTTCCCAGCTGCCCAACGGAACCACAGTCGTTGACGTCTCTGGCCAGATCGTGACCCCTGGATTTGTCGACACGCATCGCCATGGGTGGCAGACGGTCTACAAGACCATTGCTTCAAATGTGTCGCTGGCTGAGTACTTCAACCGCTATGGCGAGTTTTTCGCGGCCGACAAGTTCACGGCCGAGGACGTCTACATCAGCCAGCTTGCCGGCCTCTACGAAGCCATGAATACCGGAGTGACGACACTTCTCGACCATGCTTCGCATACCTGGTCTAATGACACCTCTTACGCAGGCCTCAACGCCTCGGTCGACAGTGGAGCCAGAGTCTTTTGGTCGTTTGCCTTCCACAACATCACATCTCTGAACTACACTATTTCCGAGCAGATACCTCTGTTTCGAGAAATGGCCGAGAACAAAAAGGAGCTTCTGCGAGAGTCCCCCACCGAGCTGGGTATAGCCTATGACTCCTGGGGGCCAAACACGTCCGTCGGCGACGCTCAGGAGATTGCCGCTCTCGTCAAGGAGTACAACGTTTCCGTCATGACTACGCACTCTCTAGCTGGGCCTTGGGGCATCAGCAACCTTCCCACCAATGTCCAGCAATTCGGTATTCTCAATGGAACGACCCCCATCGTCTTCTCTCACGCCAGCTTCATCACCGCCGATGACGTCTCGCTCCTCCGCTCCACCAACCAGTACGTCTCCATCACCGCCGAATCAGAGATGCAGTACGGACACGGTCACCCTCACTCCTACGACTACCAAGACCAAACTGCTCTCGGCATCGACACTCACTTCACTTACTCCGCCGATATCCTCACCCAAGCGCGCTTGTGGCTGCAGTCCACCAGGCTGCACTACTACGAGCAGGTCTTGGACAACTGGAAGGTCCCGACCTACTCTCCCATGACTGTCAACCAGGCTTTCATTCTGGCTACTCGATCCGGAGGCCTAGCTCTGCGCCGCAACGATCTTGGTGTCATCAAGGCCGGCGCCAAAGCCGATGTGGTCGTCTGGGATGCCGAGAACTCCCCCTCCATGCTGGGATGGCAGGATCCTGTTGCTGCCGTCATCATGCACGCCAGTGTCGGTGATGTTCTGCACGTTCTGGTTAACGGGAAGTTTGTCAAGAAGGATGGCAAGCTTGTGAGCGATGAGTACCCTACCATCCGCAAGAACTTCTTGAAGGCGGCCAAGAGGATCCAGGACATCTGGAAATCACTCCCCTATCCGTCTTACGACGTTCCTTACCCCAGCAGTGGCTATAGCTACGGAACACCTGAGACTGTTGATGTACAGAGAGGAAACGACACTGGATATGGTACACTGTTCTTGATCTAATTCTCAGACAATGGCTGTACCAAAGGAGAACGAGGATGGTGAGTATGGGAATCATTACGTCGTGCGATGACACATTTCTGTCACCGCCGACCAAAGGGTTATATAATTGCAATGTTTAATGAATAATATATATTCTTTTGGGACCTGAAAGGCGCTACCGCTTTCATTGCATCTTCAATCGCCCAGTCCGAAGACTCAATTTGCTTCCCGCAAATGCCGGAGCCACGCCATCGATCAAAGATATGATGCCTCCACAAGAAATCCAACCGTGAATTTGGCATGGCGAAGGATAGCTGGCCACTGTATCTTCTCAAGAGACTGGATGCATGTCAGCTAGAGCGAATCTCGATCAGACAACGCAACTTACGTCTGCAGCGCTATGGATGTTGGGATTGGACCTCTCAAATGTGTCCTCGTTGACAAAAGCAGATGCTGATAATGGCGTGTCAGTGAGACTTGAACATCAAAGAGCCCGACCACAATATACTTACGGAATCCATTTGATCGAGCACTTGCGTGGTCGGAGCACCCGTAGCCGCATCGTGTGGTAAGAGGCGCGGCTCCCGTGTACTGAGTAGCAATGACTCTGACATACTGTGTCAGAGCTGCATCGACGTAGTCAGTATACACGGCCAGCTGGTTGCTCGGCGAGAAGCCAGTCATGTCTTGATTGAGCATGGCAAGGACAGTCTTCTGAGTGGACTTGTAGTTGGCAAAGATGGCCTGGGAACCGAGAAGGCCTCCCTCCTCGCCGGCGTACCAATGGAACTCAATCGTGTTCTTGGGGGTGAAATCCGATTGGGTAATCACACGGAGGGCTTCTAGGATGGTGACAGATCCAGAGCCATTGTCATCCGCGCCTGGACTGCGGGCTGTCGTTGAGCCGGCGGTGGAGTCAAGATGAGCACCGACAATGACTTGGGATACATCAGCAATTGGCTCTGTTTTATACGGTGATGGCAAGCGTACTGAGACTGGACGTCCGTCCAGGCAGGCGAGCAATAATTGAAGGTTGGTTCCACGTATGGGCGAACCTCTGCACAGTAATCTCGGGCCTTGCGGCAGCGATGCTGGAGACTTGGTCGAACAGCCAAGCCGATGCCTGCGTGCCAGTAGTCGAGCGATAATGGCGCGTAGTGAACCTGGTCCACGTAAGGGACTTGCACCACCAAGTTATTTCTAAAAGGATGACATGATCTATGACTTACCCAGTGAATGTTGTCAACCAAGATTGCGGGCCAGCTGTAGATACATTTGCAATGAGTGCATTCGCTTCGTCCACATGCGAGACACTGCTTGGGTATACGACAGCACGAGCGGCGAGAGATGTATCATAAGTTGGCTTTGACAAAATGGACAACACTTCCTCATCTTTTATATCGGTGATGTCAATGAACCCAATGTTCTTGGAGGTGAATCTGTCGAATTTCTCTTGCTCAGTCACCCATTGTCCGGCGTCATCCTCAGATGTCTTGACGAGGCGAAGCTCCGATTTGCTTCCGGTAAGAGGCACAGAAAGAGCAAGCGGGAAAACCGCTGCGAGCAGAGCGATGGCGGTTTTGGTTACCATCTTGAACGTTTGGTGCTGTTGCTATTCTCGATGAAGTTGGGAAGCTTAGAGGTATGCGTGTCTGGCTTGGGAAATCAGGAGGGCATGAGTGTTTTATGATGGGATGACAGTCGTTGACGAGCAATATCTGATTGTACACCATATACCCACTGAATGATTCAATGCTCCTTTGTATCATCCCTAAGGCTACCTAGTAATACCGCATTCGCATCGAGGCATGACGATCCACGAACCCAGTCGAGCTTCCCGATCCGGTAACAGATGTCCGCAACAACAAACGACCCCAAGATTATTCCTAGATAAGCTAGGGGGCAGCCGGACCAGATTTACAGGCCTTGTTGGGCGGAGAATAAAGATATAAGCATATAAGCTTAAATTATTGGCTATCTATACTTGCGGTCAGCCGTCTGGGACCACCTCCTGTGGTTTCAACCTCCTAGTGCTTCTTCTTGGCATTGACTCTTGCCGGCGGGGTTGAGCTTAAAGTGGTAGAAGAACAGTATCGAGTGTAGTATTTGCGAAAGTTCCATGCCAAACGAGCAGGTGCAGCGGACTTGTCTCGCTTCTGTAGTCGCATCAATTGCCGTAGATGTGACGTTGGACCTATGAACTACTTGCTTCGGAGACAGTCATGATTACAGTCAGGGAACTAAAGTCGCAAACTCTTGCGTTCATGCTTGATGCATTATCAAGGGGCCGATGCCGCCTGTGACACTAACTTCGCACAAGAATGGAGCTCAAGAAGGGAAAGATGTTTTTAGTTACTCGACTGATTGAGAGGATCGGTTTATGAGACTTTGTAGGGCCATGGTAGAAGAAGACAAGGCAGCATCTTGAAAAGAAGTTATTGAGCATGTTCAAAAGGTAGCAGTAGTTGATGCACGTTTAGATCATACATTGATGCAGCAGGTAAAGTGGAAAAAGTAAGCATCCCGATATATCTCTGCCATATTACAAGTCCTAACTCTGGACTGACTTCCTGCTTGTGGCAGACAGTCCTTTTTATCGTCATCGCTCTGTCGCGGCTGTGTTGTTCCCGGATGATGGATGATGGGTCCTTGCCGTAACAGTACATAGACTGAAATTTTCAAGCCTCGGCCATCACAAGAAGCCGTAATAATATAGTGGTTAGTATATCAGTTTGTGGATATTTGAAGCACTGAAGACCGAGGTTCGATTCCTCGTTACGGCATGTTTTTTCCCCTTCTTTTTTTCTTAACAATCTCCAATTTCTTTGGCCTCCTCGCTACTAAAGCCTGACGATGCATTTTTCTCCTCCGTCATGGGACGATCCAGACACTTCCTTTAGTATTCTTTTTTTTTTTTCGTGGTGGGTATTTCTGACAAGGGTTCATTGGGTGTAAAGGCATCACTGCAGGTCGGGAATAGTCGCAGGAGATGATGCAGGTCCCTGCACAATGCGACCCAGAGTAAGGCAAACAACTAGACTACATCATTTCTGATCAATGGAAGAGTCAGTATCCAATGTTTGTCCAAGATGTGGAATGGTGATAGTACTGTAATTTGGTGCATACCTTATCAAGCTGATGGGGGCAAGTTTGGCCGCGCCTACTGTACTCGTATTGACTGCTGTTCTGGTGCGGAAACGCTGCTCCAATTCGATCGGCTTTTCTTTGCGCCACCACCAAGGCGTGGGAACCTGCAATGCGGAGGAGCAGTTGGATCTGATTGGCTATAGTAGCTCTGCCGAGGAGCAGTTCGGATCCGCATCGAGTCGGGACAACTTGAATTCGCCATCCCAATTGCCGCAGAAGCTTTTAACAGCTCAGATTTCCGTATATCCAGACCTCTCCGCCCCTTCACATTGTTCGTCTACGAGCCCAACAGCTATATCCATCGTCAGTATCGCGAATATTCGCTGCTAAAAGTACGAGCAAACAGTGGAAGCACCTTCGTGAGTACGGAGTACAGCTGGTCAGAGCTAATTCCTTCGGCAGGATCCCCGAACGAGCTTATCCCTGATCCAACATGGCTTCCGTCCTCCAGGTCCTCTACACCCAGCCCAAAGAGGGCGAGTTCTTCGACATGGACTACTACGTCAACAAGCACATGCCCATTGCGAACGAGCACTGGACGCCCCTCGGCCTCAAGAGCTGGCAGGTCATCAAATACGGCCCCGACGCGCCCTATTACGGAGGAGTCCTGTTGCACTGGGAGAAGGCCGAGGACGCGTCCAAGGCTTTGACGGCGGCCGAGTCGCAGCCCGTGTTCAACGATGTTCCCAACTTCACCAACATGAAGCCCATCCTGCTTCCCGCAAACGTCGAGGGCAGCTGGGAGCGCAAGTAAGAGGGGGAGGGGTTGCGGAAATATGGCGGGGTTGGACGATTTCCTGTGGCCTCATGACGCCACCATATGCGAGCGATTTAGCCAGAAATAAATACTTTGAATCTTGGACTTGACAGAATGCATTTGAAGTTGTATGATAGTTCAAGCAACGTTGCTACTAAAGTACAACTGAGTCAATATGGAAAGCCGTTTCTCCGGGAATAGCGAGTGTCATGTTGCAAGTACTTGGTACTATCTCAGGAGACCGCGGGATGGTAACAATAATGACTGCTTGAAATGAGAGAACCCCTTTAGTTGTGAAAGCGATTCGAGCTACCATCCATAAAGCAAGATCTGTTCACCGAACCCATCTGCCCTTATTATTTATACGCAAAACCATTATCAAAATCCTTGGGAAATACACTGCTTTGGGGCAGACAAGATGAAATCCCGACACATAACCTAGAATCGAGTCTACTCCCCAATTCTGATCGAATGCATTACGTACCTAGGTAGTTTATGTATGTGGCAGGTCGTTGCTGCCACAGAGTTGTCAATGTATTACAGACAAGATTTTGAAGCCCCAACAACAGTTGGTAGGTAGGCAGTTTCATTCTGTTGCCTCGGCGATATGCGAGAGATTTAACGCCGAAGCAGCTTCTCAGACTGCAGTATGCCGCCTGTTCGAGACGCCACAGGCTCGATTAGTAAACACCCAGACGAGCGAACACCATGGACTTATTCCGGCCTCACGGGAATTCGGCTTTGGTAGAGCCTCATCTCCGTTTCATTGAGCTTCCAATCACTTGCTGTAGCAGCGCTGAATCGGGAAGGGAATTATTCATCAGACAAATCGACAAATTATAATCACGGAACTGATTGAGGGAGCTGAATTCTGGTATATTCTTTCCGGTCATTGTTGTTGACACTTTGTGACATCACAAGCATCCCAGCTCTTCTCAAAACAGCCAGAATTGCCTCTTTTGGCTCTTCGTGCCACCACTAACGCCGATGTCTCGAAGTTGTTGAGCGTCGGAACAATGGCACCAACCAGCTCCGGATATCCGTGACTTCTATTGCCGATGTGAGCTGAATGGAGATATCATCAAAACTCGAGATTCATGAAGAGGGCTTCATGAGGATATAAGCATAGATGTTCTCTCTCGAAGATAGACTCAGCAGCAACAGCAACAACAGCAACGACAACAGCAATTCCCGTCCTCTTGATTCGATTCATTGACAGTGAAAAATTAAGATACCCTTTCAACTCATCTCACAATGTCTCTTCCAACTCGCCGCCTTGGAAAAGATGGACCTCTCGTCACGGCCATCGGCTTCGGCGCAATGGGCATCAGTGCTTTCTACGGAACCACAGAGCCCGACGAGGAGCGTCTCAAGGTCCTGGACCACCTCTACGAAACCGGGGAGAGGTTCTGGGACACTGCGAACGTTTACGGAGACTCTGAGGAGCTCATTGGCAAATGGTTCGAGCGCAATCCTGAGAAGCGGAAGGACATTGTGCTCGCAACCAAGTTTGGCAATCGGGGCCCCAACACCCCCAACAACGATCCCGAATATGCTAGGCAATGCGCCGAGGAAAGCTTGAGGCGCTTGAAGACGGATTACATCGATTTGTACTATGTGCACAGAGTTGACTCTCATACCCCTATCGAAAAGACCATCAGGGGCATGGTCGAGCTGAAGAAGTGAGTCTTATATTCTGTATCACAATCAGAGCACAAGACATGCTGACTATTCCCTTCAGGAAAGGCTGGATTCGGCATCTAGGCCTCTCGGAAGTCTCAGCCGACACGCTCAGACGAGCCCATGCTGTACATCCCATCGCTGCCGTCCAGATGGAGTACAGCCCCTTTGCCCTTGAAATCGAACTGCCAGAGACAAACCTGCTCAACACGTGCAAAGAGCTCGGCGTTGCGGTTGTCGCCTACTCTCCCCTCGGCCGGGGCATGCTTACAGGGCAGATCAAGAGCCCCGACGACTTTGAAGAGGGTGACTTCAGGAAGGGCATCCCCCGCTTCTCCCCTGAAAACTTCCCCAAGAACTTGGAGCTCGTGGCTACTTTGCAAGGGATTGCTGCTCGGCACAACGCTACCAGTTCTCAGCTGGTTCTCGCATGGCTCCTGAAGCAGTGGGACATGGTCATTCCGATTCCTGGGACCAAGAAGATCAAGTACTATGACGAGAATATGGGAGCATTGCGGCTGAGCATCAGTGACGAAGAGAATGCCGAAATCAGGGAGGCTATTAAGAAGGCGACGGTTGTGGGGGACAGGTATCCTCCAGGGTGGGCCGAAGGGCTGTTTGTGACCACTGTCCCCTTGGAGGAGTAGGGGGTTGACCCCTGTATTCCATCCACCATATACATAGCCATGATAAAGCCTTGTATACGACTTCTTCTATACAAATCATGTTGTGATGAATGATGTACATCAATATGTTGCATGTGCCTCACTGGGTGGCATAGGGCCCAGCACTACGTACATGGCCCGATATTGCAGGTTCACACCTCTCGTCCTTGTATCCTCATGCCCCTCTTTGGACTCAGAGCCTCGCAATTGTCAAACGGCATCTTTTCCCGATCGAAGCTGGAATTTGACAGCTGTATGGCCACAATGCATCCTTATTGCCGTGGAAGATCCGAACATCTCTTCTATCTCCATGACTTTATCGTGCTAAAGATGGCATCATTCAATTGATGCGGGGCTGCATCTCTGTTGTATTGCTACCCCGCTATGCTTGAGATGTTACGGTGGAACAATTACTTGGCTTCCCATTGACGAGATAAATATCACGACGTGGTTACGATTGTTTGACCGGATAGGACTTTTAGTCTCAAGATAGCCTTGGACACTTTACGAAAATTAGAGACAAACATAAGCATCCAAAGATGGGTTCGAAGCCTAATTCAGCGCTCAAGATTGTCTTTGGGGCTATGACCCTGGGTGAAAAAGGTTGGCCCTATACCATACAGCCAGGTTGTCTGCTCTATGTACTGATTCGCTCCTCTCAGGCGCAAACCAAGCTCGTGTCCATACCTTGGAAGAGTGCGCCGAGATCCTCGATGTGTTTCAAGAATTTGGCCACTCAGAGGTCGATACAGCCCGTGTCTATGGAGGAGGAAGTTCGGAGCGGTTCCTTGGACAATTGGAGTGGCAGAAGAGAGGCATTGTCATGGATACGAAGCTGGCGCCTCACGGAGAATACGACCATACGCCAGCCAGTATTCGAAAAGGCCTCTTAGACAGCTTGAAGGCTCTTGGGACAGACAAGGTACGCCCAAGAAGAGTCAAAATCGTGTTACAAGCGCCGCTATTGGCTAACATCATCTCCTTCCCTGGTCAACAGGTCGACATGTGGTACCTTCATGCGCCTGACCACAACACGCCATATGAGGATACTCTCCGCGAAGTCAACAAGCTATACGAAGAAGGCTACTTCAAACGCTTCGGCATCAGCAACTACTCTGCATGGGAGACTGCCCAGCTCTGTGAAATCAGCATCCGCAACGGATGGAAAAAGCCTGACGTCTACCAGGGCGTGTACAACGGCCTCCACCGAGCGGTCGAGCCAGAGCTCTTCCCCTGTCTCCGATACTACGGCATAGCCTTTTACCAGTATAATCCCTTGGCTGGAGGCATCCTCACTGACAAGTACAAGCTCGACTATACGGAGCATGAAGAGGGCAGCCGCTTTGACCCCAAGCGACCACAAGGAGCTCAGTATCGTGCGAGGTACTGGAACGAGACATACTTCAAGGCACTAGATATCGTGAGGCCTGTTGCGGCCAAGCTCGGCATTCCCACTGCCGAGGCTGCCTTGCGATGGTCTCTCCACCACAGCTTGTTGAAGAAGGAACACGGCGATGCCATCATCATTGGTGCAAGCAGTGCTCGCCAGTTGAGGGAGAATCTGACGAGCTTGGAAAAGGGGCCGTTGCCAGATGAGCTAGTCGCGGCGTTTGACGAGGGATGGGAAGTGGCTAAGCCAGTTTGCAGACCTTATTTTCGCTAAGAGGTCTGTAGTTATCTGATCACTGCATGGCTTGCATGTCGCATGGCTGTTATGGAGCGAAGATCAGCGGGGTAGCAGTAAACATGCATGATCTCTATACCTTTCACCACATTGCTTTTCCGCAGACGATGTTGGCGTACAGATAGAGGGACGATAGTATTCGGGGGCACTCCTCGTGTCCAAATTCCATTGCACCAACCCCGCTATGATATGTACCTCCCACAGGGAGTCATGTAAAGCATTATCTATAAGTGAGAAAGAACGGGAACCTCTACCCTCACAGACGTGCCTAGGTACTACAAGTCGGATGCGGTAGTTCAGACGATCGTCTAATTCTTACCCCAGATTGTTATTATCCGATCCGTCGGAATGCAACCGTGTTCATGTATCCGAAGCGAATGAAGCTTCACAACAGGGTTTAAGCCTCGTGTTGTCGAGAAATATCCTTAGGCTAATTGTATCCTCATTTGAACGATGCGGATTCGGATGATCTGACCTGAGTCCGGTGACGTCGAGATAGGACTCCTCGCAGAATGCAGCGTATGATGCATCTGCTGGATGAGCATTGGATATCTCGAGGGGTATAAAATGGCCTAGTTCCACATAAGACCTTGGAGGAATCAAGTAAAGTATGTTCACCAGAGGGTTGCAATCCCTTTATAGGTTTCCTGATCTGTTGCAACATGGTACGAACTTCGGTGACTACGGCTGTCGCAACTCTGAGCCTCGTCTTTGGCGAAACAGTCCGCCTTAATGTCGCCAGAGCGCCCCCGGCGTCATCCAGCCCCCCCATCTCACTTGACTTCCAGTCGTTTTCCATAGAGACTGCATTTCTAGTTGACTTTCAAGGTACAGAAGGCCGTCTTCGAGCCACATAGGCAACAAGCTCACTGTGCTCTTCAGGCAACAAGTCCCATCCCAATAGATTCACCAACAACCTTTTGGCCAATCTGAGAGCCTTCAATGGGGACGTGCCCCAGATTCTCCGTATTGGAGGAAACACGCAGTATGGAGACTAGTCAATTGTCTTCTATACAAAGAACATCTCTGAACATCATTTGCAGGGATCACGTCACCTATGTCCCTGATCAAAAAGAGCAGATTATCGATTTCTGGGACCCGTCCTACAACTCTGACCAGCCACGCAACTCGTCCGTAGGCCCAAGCTTCTGGGAGGCGTTTACCGCTATTGAGGGCACGAAATACATCGTCGGACTCAATTTCTATAAGAACGATTCGACGTACCTTGAAAATCTTCGAGGACAGGTGTCAGAGTCCTTGAAGCAGATCCCATCTGATAGACTGCACTTGTTTGAGATTGGCAACGAGAATGACTACGGCGCATTGTCCGGATTCCGACCCCCGACATGGACTCAGCAAGATTGGGTTGAAGAGTGGATTGAGCGCGCACGACATATTCAGACCCGCGACAAGAGTCTCCGGTTTTATGCTCCTTCAGCATGCTGCTACAACATCACAACGCCTTATTCCTTCTTCTCTCCGTGGACGATCTGGAACAGCACGTTTGGCTATGACCGAGACGGCTGGATTGCAGAGGTTTCCCAGCACGGGTGAGCATTGCAATTCTGTATCATACGCACAATATCTGACGTCGACACTCAGGTATGTCTCTGGAACGTCCCAGAATCCGACTCTTCAAGGTATGGCCTCCATAAAAAGTTTTTGTGCCTAGTTCTACTAGTTTTGTCTGACGAGGGAGCAGGAACTCTCATGAATCACACGAGTGTGGTGATCAATGGAACCGTTCATCAATCGCTTTGCAAGCTCCATCACGATGCTGGCCGCATTTACACACTCGGCGAAACCAACAGCGTTTCTGGCCAAGGTGCATTTGGCGTCTCCAACGTCTTTGGCTCTGCTCTCTTCATTGTAGACTATGAGCTGTACTACGCATCATTTGTAAGTAACCGGACGAGCTCTAAAACATCTTCCACAACGCAGCCTCATCGAGTGTGACAGGGTGTAAATCGCATGCATATGCACCAAGGAACAGGCTATCGCTACGGCGCCTGGCTGCCCATTGCTCAGAACGGCACAGGTCCATCAACAAACCCCCCTTATTATGGCCATGTCATGGTCTCCAAGTTTATCGGATCCCACCCCAAGACGAAAATCAACAATATCGATCTGAACAGCGATTTTTATTCGGCATATGCGGCCTATGAGAACGGCCGACTGGCACGGATTGTGATTCTCAATCTTCACGAATGGAGCCCTGCGAGCAGTGCTGGAGCTGAAGCCGTAAAAGTACCAACCACAACTTTTACCATTAGCACTGGTGACAGGGGTATTGAATATGCCACTGTCGAGCTGATGACGGCTCCTGGCGCGCTTTCGGAGACGAACATCACGGTCGCTGGACTGAGTTATGATTACCACCTGGCAGAAGGAAAGCCTGTGAGAGTGGCGAAACAGTACGAGAGCGTGCTTCGCCCAAATCGCAAGGGAGATATTACCGTTCAGGTGCGGCATTCACAAGCAGTTCTTTTGACGTTCAAGTAGAGTTTTGCAGATGCTCTATATACGGGGAGTGAGTCAGAACCATAGGCCGACATGCTGTACTAAGGTGAAAGCCACGTCTGATGGTATGACGAACGAGTACATGAGTAAAGTCCCAGTTCCGATTCGCCCCCAATCCCAATAAAAATGAAGTGACAGCTTCACATCTACCATTCTTCCATGCCTTGAGAAGCTCTCCAGCCTAGCAGAGGCCGCGAAAGACATGCCTTCTTCCCTCTAAGCCCACGGCCTATTGGTAATCGCCCGCCAAAGGCCCCCCCCCCCCCCCCCCCCTGCTCCACGGTCCACAGCCCACCAAAGTTGCGCAATCAAACCTCTCCATTCGCCATCGGAATTCCACAGCTCTAGCCGAAAACCGGTAGTGGACCTTGATTCCGGAGAGGCCAAAGGGCGCGTCTTCCTCCTCTCCCAGTCCGCCTTCCGAGCTCGAAGCAGCAGCAGTGTCACTCACTCTGCGAGACGGATCGGCCGAGAATCGCCAGTTGTCAGTCGATCGAAATGGCAACGAACGAAAGCACGCCGCTGCTTCCTGGCCGCAAGGCTTCGGCCTCGGTCGATCAGAAGAAGAGCTTCGGGGATGCGCTGAGAAGCTTCTTCACCAGTGTCGAGAACCGTATCTTGGCGGCAGGATTCCTTATCTGCGTCGCGTTCAGCTTCACTCAAGTTCCGTGTGTCCTCTCGCCTTTCAGTGTGACCATCACCGTCATTGATGTGTCACACACAAATGGAATGACAGCACAGCTAATACCTTCATTAGAATGATGTATGTCTTTCATCTTATGGTATGCGACGAGTTCTACGACCATCATCCACCGTTTGAAGGCCCCGGCCCACGGTGCAGCCGCGATGAGATCGCAGCTGGAACGGCTACTCAATTCAGCATTCTGGGCATGAGCACGACACTATGCGGTGAGTTTCGCTGGGGATACATGGCATCCCTCATCTAGAAAGATCTCATCCTTCATTTACTCTGCCTCGGCTGAAGACTAATCACCAAAGCGTCTCAACTTCAGGTACCCTCAATCTATTCGTTGCTGGATGGACTGTCAAAAAGATTGGCCCTCGCTCCGCTCTGATCATCCAGACCCTCGTGCCCGCCATTCGAGTCCTTGCGCAAATCTTCGGCGTCATTGCCGGCAAGCGGACTGGCATCCTGATCATCCAGGCTACTCAGCTCATCACAATCATCGGAGGGCCGGCGGGATACATTCTCATCACCAACATTTTCGTGAGCGAAACTGTTGAGCAGTCTCGACGCACAGCCGTCTTCGGGAAGCTGCAGGGAAGCATCATGCTGGGACAGAGCGTCGGCTACTTGAGTATGTATACCTGAATTTGACTCTTGACTGCACTCATACTTTACCTAAGGTACGGACAGCTAACTCTGCTCGTGCCAAAACTAGTTGGCGGAATGCTCGGAGATGCCATCGATATCCGCGCTCCCTTTGAAGTTGCTTTCGTCACCTTTCTCCTCTCGTGTACTTACGTGCATTTTGCCCTGCCGTATATTTCACCGGAATCCATGAGCAACAAGAAGAAGCCTGGTCCGCAGGGCATTGCAAGCTTCTTCGCCCCTCTCAAAATTCTCGTACCACAGCGATTGCGCACGTCCAAAGGCAGTATCAAGAAGCATTATGGAGTTACTATTCTCTGTGCCGGCATCTTTCTTGGAGTGGTACGTGGTGCAAAGCATAATCTCTCTCATCTGGCGTCTCGATGTCATGACTGACTAGGACGATACCCAGCTGGCCACCGACTATGCCCCCCTATTGATGCAAATGTATGCCACGGCGGCTTTCGACTTTGACCAGTCTGACAACGGATGGCTCATGTTCGAGTTCGCCTTCATGCGCAGCGTATTCCTCATCCTTCTCTTTCCACGAATCATCAGCTTCGGCCGCCACCTGATGAAGCGTAATTCCAGCCCATCACCCGCGGAGAGTGACGCTTCATCCATTTCAACAGCGGATGAGCGGATGCCAACTGAACCTGGCGACTTCGATGCTGCTACTGGCGAGCAGACGGATATCGAGCCCACTCAACCCGTGCCTTTGGGGCATCATCACGAAGTCGGCCACTTCGACCTCATCTTCCTGCGATGGAGTCTAGTCGTTGACGGCGCACTCACCACCATCGTCGCATTTGCCACCAAACGATGGCACATTTATCTTGGTGAGCCACTACTCAACAATCATCGAACGAATTTCTCGCCTATTCAGTTGCTAACATAGAGCCTTGCAGCCGCCTTCCTCCTCCCCTTCGGCTCAGGTTCTGCACCAGCAGCAAAAGGAGTCATCACAGACATGTGTTCAGAGTCTCATCGCGCAGACGCCCTCAACGCTGTGACGCTCGTGGAAAACATTGCCCGACTGACAACACAGGGACTGTTCGGATTCGTCTTCTCGAGTCTGGCGAGTGTCGGCAAATCGTATGCGACGTTTTACTGCAACGCTGTAAGTGCTCCACTAATGATCCAATGCAGTAACAAATGCAGATAGCTGGAATGCTAACATCACTTCTTACACAGGCAATCGCCGTAGTCGGGATGACCGTGCTGCTATTCTCCAATTTCCCCCCCGCTGGGAGCACGTTGATTGACGAAGAAAGCGAAGAAGCGAATGACAGTTAGAAATCTAAATTCGGCACGTATTAATGAACTGATATGACCTTCGCGATGATAAGGAGCTTCTCGACTGAGAAATAGCCGTCCGGGCTTCAATTGCTACCTCAACAGAGTACACAGAGTAGACGACTGTCCATGTTGTTGCTATCACTAGCTACAT
Source organism: Trichoderma reesei QM6a (assembly GCF_000167675.1). NCBI lineage: Eukaryota > Fungi > Ascomycota > Sordariomycetes > Hypocreales > Hypocreaceae > Trichoderma > Trichoderma reesei. The sequence continues at coordinate 183,129 of NW_006711152.1, forward strand.
GAAAATGGCTTTGGCGAAATATTACAGAATAGACGAAATCGTGCAAATAGGTAGTCAAGACTCAACCGCAAAGACATGCTTGCCTCCAGAAACGTTGACAGTTATTGAAATCTGATCCGGGGGAGCCTGAATTGGACTCCCATCCAAGGTGATCTTTGGGCTTTCAATCCCCAGAGTGGGAACACACGCCGTCCCAGATGACCCTTCCGGAGTCTCAAGCTCCAGCAAAAGCGTTGGCCCGGATTCTGCATCTTTCATCTCCCATGACACTGCAATCTTCCCTTGCGGCGTGGGGACCTCTCCTCTGGCCCACGTCAATCCTCCTCCTTCAACCACAGGACAGATCTTCCACGTCTTGAACCCCGGCGATTGAGGCTGTACTCCCAGCACGTAACCAGTCAACAAGGGCACGATCCCCGTCGACCAGCCATGGGCCATGGAAGTAAATGAGCCCTCATACGCAGTCCCATTCGGTCCAATGCCCTCCCACATGGTGATGCCAGGATCTTGAGCAGACATCCAGCCATACAGTCGCCGAATCTCGTCAAAAGCAGAGGAAGCTTTTCCAGGAGTAGAAAAGCGGGCAGCAATCTCAAAGTATGAGATGAAGGCGTAGACACGCTGATCGAAGTGGTCTCCTGGGCTCAAGACGCTGCTGTCATAGAATGCATTTCCGTACACTTGAGAGGTCGCATTCTGCCAATAGTCCAGAATACCAGCCGACGTTTTCTCATCTGTGACGCCCGCAAGAATGGCAATGGCATTTCCATCTTGTGCGTGCACATCACAAATGGTGCCTGCTGCTCCTCCAGAACATGGTCCGCCATCATAGAATGCGCCGACGCTCTGGTCGAGGTTATGGCTCAGTAGCGCATCGCCAATTGCGCCAGCTCTAGAAGACCATCTCGCGGCATCATCACCTCGGCCAAGGCTGTTCGCTAGTCGAGAAGCATAGGACAGAGCGTGGACATACAGGGCGTTGTAGTAAGTGACTGGCCCTGATCGAGGTAGGAATGCATAGTCACCATAGCCCATATCTGCAGTCTTATCCAAAAGCCCGGTTGTGCTGTTCGTGTTGGAAGGGTAGTAACCGTCAAGCACCTTGACAAGCGTGTTCCAGTAGGTGTCTGCATATGACGTGTTGCCGGTGTACATAACCAGATCAACACTGCAGACCACCCACCAGAGAGGATAGTCAAACAGGGGGAGGGTGTAGTTGTTTCTATGTACAAAGTTCATGATTAGCATAGGCAGCATATGGTACCTATAACAGAGTTATTCCCCAGGAAAAATGACTTACATGCTTGCTGGGGGAATCCATCCATCATCGCGTTGATGCAGCGCCAGATCCTCCAGCACATTGCGCGTCGCCTCGGCAAAATCATGAGACAAATACGAGGTCAATGATGCAACGGCCAAGTCACCGACATACGGGTCTCTGTCTCGTTTGGCTCCGTCAAAGAGCACTTGCTTGCCCTCCAAGGTCGGGCTAGAGGCTCCTCTAGGCTCCGTCTCGTTGGCAAAGAACGTATCCGTCCCCATATCAACCGTGTAGACCCCGTCATACCACCATTGCGTAAGATTTTGATCTGAGCATTCGAACCAGCCTGTAAAAGAAGGCGGTGTTCCGAGATATGCAGACCACTCCAGACTTATGCTTGAGATGGAAACAAAGCCAAGAGAGGACGTGAGTGGCGCATCTGATGGCAGGGCTTCGAGCCAGATCTTGACATACCGAAACCCGTGTAGTCCATCCGAGCAGACCTTTGTGTCCTCTTCACATCCATGCAAATCTGTCCAGGTGTAATTGATGTTTCTGACAGCCACCTGTTGCAGAGAGGTCAGAGATGAGCACATCTGTGACACGCTTGACGCAGATGAAGTTATTCAACACATACCTGGTCTGTCCCATTGGTCACTTTTTCGTTCTACTCAGGCAGGTCAGTCATTTCTGGCTCCAGTTGAAGAGTACCATCCGTGGCATACCCCGTTTGCATTGTCAGACCTCGTAAAATCGCTCCGGTCCGAGAGGTACTCCAAGGTTTCAGAAAATGCCAATCTCAACCCGGGCAGCCCAGTAGACATATTCTGCGATCCGCTGAATTCGAGACTCAAGATGCCCACAACATTCTGCCCAAAGTCCACCACTATGGTCGGCAGCAGGTCAATGTCATTGCTTCGACTCAGCACTGTCGCACCTAGGCCGTGGATCAAGCCAGTCGGATTGGAGACATTGCCAACGATGCTATCCAGAAGAATTCCAGTTGGCTTGACAACTTTGGAACCGGGGGACCTGACATATCGGTGCCAGGTAGGGTCCTCGTCTCTTGCAGCTGCGAGTGATAAAGTGAATGAGAGTGCAAAGTTGATGAAGTACATAGCAAATATCGTGAAGGCCATCGTAACTCGCTGGATGGCAGAACTGATGCCTCTCTAAAGAGTCGCAACAGAATCTCTCGCCTACATCCCACGGACAAGAAGAAGTTCATCAAAAAATCACCACAGGCAGTCCTTTCCGAGGTCAATTACATCGGCTTTCGCGACATTGCAACCCGAGTGTAACCCCTGCTTGGGCCTGCATGCGGGGTTGAATCCTCGATCTATGATGCTCCGTGATGAGGCGAGACTTGCCAACCTACCTTAGGTAGATATATTTGGAGATCCTGGATTGCGAGCCACAAGTCAAAGGTCTGTGGCCTCTCAGCTACAATGCCACGACAACCGCCTGGCCGATGGATGTGTTTAGTCATGCGACCGAAGTACATTACGACCAGCCGCCGAAAATGAGGATGACTCGAGGTGGCAGCCCGGGCTGCCTCTTGAAGACAAGCGTAACGCCTACAACAACAGTCGCAGTAACTACATGCCTTACTAGAGTATCTCTCCTTTGTCAAGATTTGTTCGTCGACGGGTAGCCGCGGCAGGATGTGGGAGGTATATCTTCCTGCCTATTCGAGAAGCATGTAGGTATGTTTGAAGCAAAAGGTTGGTTACCCAGCTAGGTAGGTGTCTCAAGCATGTCGAGGCATGAGAGTTAGGTAGGTAGGTAGGTAGGTAGGTGTAAACAACACACATTGGTTTGCAACTACCAACTATAGAGGGAGCTCACTCACATAGACGTGGGCACTTTCCGATCGTCAACAGTATAGTCCAAAGTCGTATCTCTTACTCTTGATTTTTCACCATTCTTCAATTTCCCTGTGTCTCGACGTTCGTTCAAGATTCGACGCCTTCTTTTCACCTATTTCACAACAGCCATATCGCATATTATTTTGCAGCTACCATCTCGTGCCCTGCTCGGCACACTCAGCTATCCTGCTAGAACCATCTTGCTATCCAGCGTTTGCGATTCATTGAACCCAACATGGCGGGCCTCGACGAGCGTCTACCTCCAGAGATCCTCCGCCTCATCGCCGAGAGTCTTTGTAATCATTGTTGCACCCCAAGCTGGGACCGCTCGATCCCCCAACCAGATCCAGAACGAGGAAATGCGCCTCACTTCTTTAGCACCTGGGCGTGGTAGAATCCCCCAAAGAACAGGCAAAAGACCCAAGCGCTGTCTCGCTTATCACGAACCTGCGTAAAACTCCGAGACATTGCACAGCCCGTTCTCTACCATCGCTTGTTGCCTCCCTCCCAAGGTCGTTGCTTTTCTCTCCTTCGGACGCTTTTTCAGCGGCCCGATCTTGCCAGGGCAGTGAGGGAGATGCATCTGGACAACACCTTGGAAACTCTGAGCCGGGAAGAGCTCATAGCATGGCAGCCGCTGGATGGGGAACTATTCAAACTGTTCTCTATCATGCAGTCCGTCCCCTCGGCCAGCCAAAAAGAGTACATTGACGGGCCACAGACGTGGCTCAGGGCGTATTGCATCGGTGTTCTCTCACTCATCTGCAACGTCGAGCGCCTCTTGATTGTCGTGGATGGCATGGGATATCCCAAGGGTCGGCCGCTCTCTCTGCCTCGATTATTGGAGCTGAGCTATGTAGACCGGCGTTGCTGGATTGACACCACGGCAATATCATCTCTCACCGGCATTGAAAGTATTCTAGAAGCGGCGCCCCAGCTGAGGATTTTCAGGGGCTTCGGCCTCGAGAAGTTGGCCCCTTTGCCTGCGAGGCTGGACAATCTGGAGGAGCTGTATCTGGACACTTGCAATATGGATCCCGAGACCCTCGATCAACTCCTTTGTCGAGCGCCAAACATCCACTCATTCTTCCTGTCATGCCTGAGACCTCCCTTTAGAACGCGACCCTATCATTTTCCGACAGACGTTGTTCGCTCCCTAAAGCGAGTACGCCACACTCTGAGGTGGCTATACCTGGACTACTCGCCTTACGACCAATGGCCGCCTTCATTCGGAAAAGATATACTGCAAGCGCTCAGAGGCCTAGAGGCTTTGGAAACATTCATTGTTGGCGACATGTTCCTGCTTATCCAGACGCCAGGGTACCCCGTATTCTTCTACCAAGCTTGGCCTACACTCGCGACTGCGCCTCTACCGTGTCTTGGTCAGTCGGACACGCAGGACAAGCTCAGGCCATCACGGAACATATATCGCAACCCACTTTTCGATGCGACCGAGCCATCGACTGGTCAGCTCTACGATAAAAGCAACAATCAACTGTTCCCTCACGTCAGAAAGCTCGTGATGCTATCATGGGGACACTGCCTTGCGTCCGATCTGAAATGGTTATCGGCAAATGCGACTCATCTGTTTCCACGCCTGCAGCAAGTTCATTTTGAACTGTCTCTTGCTCAGCTGCCACTGCCAACAAGAGCTAGTTTGCACCCCTCAGAGAGTCGTTCAGAGGCCAGTAGGCTGCGTACACTTTGGGGCAATACAATGGGGGATGGGCTAAGAGGCCTGTCTCTCCACATCATTCCATCAATCTTGAGAGCTGTTGATGGCCTGTCCGAGGATGCCGGTGAAGATGGTGGCAATGGCGAAACTAGCGAGCAGGATATTTACTGGTGGTAGGAAGCTCGAGAAGCGTAGGTTATTGGATAGAGTAGGTAGCGTGATACAGCGTTGATATTGTGAAAGAGTAACTTCACAGAAGTCGATATATACTGTGAAAATGGCAGATCAATGATGAAGTCCCCCAGATTCGAGTAGCCGGAAAATGACGTGTCGTGCATCATCTCAAGCTCATCACTCATGCTTCAACCTTTTCTTTCTCGTCCAGCATTGTTGTCGCTTCCCAGATGTGTCCGTCCAAGTCCTCGAAACTCCTCGTATATATTCCTAGTGATTTCCCATATTCCTTCATCTTGAACGGATCCTTCTTGCCGCCCGCCTTTTGCGCCTTATCCAGCAGTCCGTCTACGGTTTCCCTGCTGCCCACTCCAAGGGTGAATATCGCGCCTGTTGCTTTCTTCGGCTGTGCAATCTCTGAGCCCTTGCGGACGAACTCTTGGAAACGGGACGGGGCGTGTAGCATGAGGCAGATGTTGGAGTTTGCAGAGTAGGGGAAGCGGAAGGCGGCGGTGTTGTCGTCGGAAAAGTCGGGTAGAGGTGTGAAATTTAGAGATTTGTAGAAGTCGGTGGAGGAGTTGAGGGACTCGACGGGGAGGGAGACGAAGAATGAGGGAGGTTTAACATCCTTGGTTGGTGCCATGTCGACCTCAGATTGATTTGACGTGTCTGCTGTTGAAAGCGATATAATATGTCGGCTTTGCTTCGATTCAAGAAGTCATATACAGAATACAGAACCGTGCTATCCAACAGCTCCAAGCTGGCTATATATCAGACGGTATCTGTGTAACTGCGACTATCATTATGACATAAAGCCATCATCATCAACGTGTCAAGCTCTCAGTCTATATGGGCGCTAGAGACTGCTCAAAATCAGTCAGATGGACGACACTGTGAACTTTGTTTTGCAAGTTGTAGCGCTAATGTCAGTTTTCGCCTCACGAGTGACAGCAGAGATGAAGATGAAAACGTGGAACCTTACGTTAGCTACAGTGATAATACAAATAGCACGGAATCTGGGACGGCTTCTAGAACATAGTGCGGCTTAGCAATTATTCGTCTTATTAGGTACTGTTTGTGAAGATTACTAGCAGACTCATTCAAACTATTCCACAAAACAGTCGTCTGATGTTCTGCATCGCAGGCAAAGGTATTTGCGCATGGGCTCGATGGTGGGCTCAAGAGGTTTCAGAGCATGGCACTTATATGGAGTCCACCGCAATGCATTCTCCATGGCTTGCGGTAAGCGGCTCAATCATGATAAGGTATGGCGCATTGATACCTAAAGCCTGGCCCGTGACGAGAGGGTCAGTGGTCGTCAGCGACTACCAATCTCAAAAGGGTGAGTCCATCTCAGTTGTCTTCTGCTCGGTTTTCGAAAAGTGCATATCGTGTCAATGGAGAGAGGAATCGCCCTTGAAGATCAGAAAACGACATAGCTTGGACCCCCAGGCAGTAATTACAGCTATAGGAGCCCCAGCCCTGTAAGACAGCATATAACGAAACAAAAGCGCTGAGGCCGCATAATAAACCGACGGGACAGCAACAACCGTTGAAGACATATTATTGTTCTTCGGCTCCTGAGCCAATTAACTTAACTTGCTCGCTCGCTCCTAATGACCCCTGATTTCCTTTGCCTAAATGGTCGTTGGAACTCATTCCGGTTCCTGAAATGGCCATGTTCACTTGCGTTCATGATACTGGAACATTACACTCACTTGTATTTCATCCATACTGCATCTACGATTATACCGGATGACCAACATGGCATCTGAAACCCACATCAGGCAGTAGCAGTGCCGTCTGTTCAAAGGGAGCGAACCCCCCCCCCCCCCCCCCCCCCCCTCTCACCGTCAGCCATCCCTTGCTTTTGCCCCAGTGTTCGGGCCGTTTCCAGTCTTTTGCCCAGCTCTTGACGAACGTGCGTCTTCTCGTCACGATCGCATCGGGTCCAGGCCGGCAGTTGATTAATAAGTCACTTCATCTGATGTTACTTCCCATTTCCTCAGGACCAGCAGAACCGGGTTGATTTGGTACAAGGTAGGATCCTACGGATAATATCGTGGGTAACATGACTTCCGGGACTCAGTCAACATATCAATGGGCGTTTCCAGTCTCGTTGTAGCAACTCACTTCACAACTGCTTGTTCCGGATATTTGAGCAGAAGCAATTTGGACATGATCGGCATACGAGCTGCCTGTTTATGCGCTAGTAATAGATGGACAGCGGCTGTGGGACTGAAACGAGAGCTCATCACCCAGATCCCAACCGGTTTGACACGCATTGCTCGTGCCATCATAGGAGATCGGGCAGGGAATTTCTCGTAGGGGTCGCATGGAAGGGGGACAGGGTATGAAGCTCAGTCGGTATATATACCGGTCCTCGGATGTCTCTCCGCAGCCTTGCATCGCTCGTTGACTCAAGACTGACGGCCATTTCTTACATCGCCCATCCACCATGAAGGCCTCTCTGTCCTGGCTCCTTTACGCCGCCACGGCCTCGGCAGCAGCAGCGCATCAGCACCCCCACCCTGGCCGAGCCGCTGCTGCCATCGACGCCTCAACGATCCAGGGCAAATGGCTGTACGGCTACCAGGGCTGGTTCCGTAAGCCGGGACCTGGGGTGAACAACCACTGGTCCGCCGATGGCCAGACGCCGGGACCCAACAACAGTAGGATACTCACACATGAAGGATCAGTATATCGGAATTGGTGTAGCTGACAATTTGGGAAAGTTGAAATTGACTTCATCCCGGACGTCAGCCAGTATCCGGCCAACTGCCTCTTCGACACCGCCCTCACGCTGCCCAATGGCCAACCCGCCAAGTTCTATGACAGCACCTGCGACGGCGTCATCGACCTGCACTTCAAGTGGATGCAGCAGTATGGTATTGATGGCGTGATCGTGCAGAGGTTCTCCGGGTCCATCAACGATCAGTCCTTTATCACGGTCCGTTGTACACCATGATATCATAATATGTCGAACTCTTGGTCCTAACAATCATCCAGGTCCTCAACCAAGTCAAGGCTGCGGCCGAGAAATATGGCCGCGGCTTCATCGTCGAATGGGACGTCTCCGGCGCCGACTCCTCCCAGGGCAGCGTCGCTTCGCTTCTGCTCAGCGACTACAACGCCAAGATCAAGCAGTTCACCTCGTCCCCGGCCTACATCCACCAGGACGGCAAGCCCGTCGTCATGGTCTTTGGCATCGGCTTCCAGGGCATGAAGACCAGCGCTGCCGACAGCGTCAACATCGCCAACCAGCTCAAGAACGCCGGGCTATACGTCGGGTTTGGCGTGCCCGAGCAGTGGGCTGGCGATGTCAACGGTAATACGGGTTACGTCCAGGCGTTCAAGGCGGCGGACTTTATCAGCCCCTGGACCGTCGGTGGTTACTCTGCCGCCGGATACCAAGGCTTCCACAACTCTGTCCAGGTTCCAGACTCACAGTACGTGATAACCAGATTGCCGTGCTCTTCAAGGCTCACTGCTAACAAGCAACTTGAAACAGACTCCTTCAGTCTCTCGGCAAGAAGTATGCTCCCGTCATCTTCCCCGGCACTTCGGCCTACCACCTCAATGGCGGCACCAATCCGTCCGCTTTTGACTACTTTCCTCGATACAACGGCTCTTTTCTGTCCGCTCAAGCCGATGCCCTGACCTCCATGGCCATCAAGCCATTTTTCATCTTCAACGCCATGTTTGATGAAGTCAACGAGGGTGAGTCGTATTCTTGTGCTTTATCTAGGATAGTCACCTAACAGATCCAGCAGGTACTCAAAGCATGCCGGCTCTCAAGACCAACCAGCTGCCCACCAACCAGAAGTTTGTCGGACTTGACAACGATTTCCCCGACACGAGCTTCTACCTGTCGCTGGGCGGCCAGAAGGCGGCTGCTTTCCACTCTGCAGCCCATCCATAGACGAGGCCCTATGTAGACGCGATGTATGTATCCCACAACTTCTAGAGTGTGGTATCGAAAGATTTTATAAGCTTTGACTTGTACAATCACGCCTAAACATGTATCCAATCCATTAGGTATTGTCTTGCCCGTGTAGCAATAGAGCCTTTTTCGGTGACCTCTCTATTCAAGACCCATCCCGTATCACGTATGTTAGGAAGCCATCAACGTCTGATGTCCCATATTATCCACCATGAAGTGACAAAGAGCACAAGCAAGAACCCACGTCGAGTATGTAAGGTAGTATGTCAAGGCCTAAAATCCAAAGCTCAGCAAACACCAAAAAGGCATAGCATTCTATTCTAACGGCTTCTCCAAAGCCGTCACCATTTCCGGCACACCTCGGTAACGTCCAACCTCCATAACACCCAGCCAACCAATCACACCGGACTGCAGCACGGAAGCCGCCATCTCTAGTCTCTAAGGCCATTTTTTTGTCCAAGTTTTCTCACGCCATAAGCATCATCTGGTGATTGGCCGGGACTGACATCCAGCCGGGCATCTTGCTTCCCGTGTCATAGCAGGACTATGTCATTGGAATGTCGACGGGCTGGAAGTCAGCCGCCGGGAAGGCATGTGGCCGTCCGTTGAATTAGATTTACGCGGACACATCCCTCATGTAATCTGGGAAATTGACGAGGTGATCCCATTCAAAGGAGGCCGAGTTGTCTCCAGCAGGTTTGATGGTTTGCCTCCACTCAATCCGAATGCCGAGGCAATGCCATATCATCTACGGCCACGAATAACAATTCACACGCCCATCGTCCACTGATCTAACGACGCAACCATCCATCTCAGTCAAAAGAGAAGGAAGGTAAAAGAAACGAGGGAAACAGAAGAAAATATTCTACGCCTTGAAACCACACAAACGCCATTAGCTAACCCCAAGCCAAACCAATGTGAATGCACGTCATGTCACCAAGGCTTCGCACTAAGACGATAGCTCAAGACAAGCCTGAGTCTAGAGCCGCGAATCCGAAACTTTCTATAGCATTTAGTTCCAGCCTCGCCCAACTCCGGTGGCGCTGGCCGTAGTTTCACCACTGGTGAACTGGATAGGAAGAGTACTTGTACCTACCTACGGAGTAGGGGGAAAACTTTTGCTAGGCCTGCGCCATCAGGTATTTCTCTTGCTTCGTGTCTGGAGAAGAGGGTCGGGGCGTGTCGAGCTAAAGTCAGCCTACACAAAAATGCCGTCAGAGTGGGAAAGCTGAAGCCGTGAAACATGTTTCACCGAGAAACCTCACCAGACAAAGAAGGCATCACCAAAAGAGACAATGAGAGGACGAGATATATCTTTAACAGCATAACACATTAACGAGATATAAGAAAAGTCTATAGTAACTAAATAAGTTTATACTACGAGTTATAAAATTAAGTTAGCGACTGGGGGAATCAAAAAAAGGTCAACAATGCATCCACGGCTGGAGAAGATGAAGGAACGGTTGATGCCGTCCTCCCCATTCTCCCTCCCCATCTTGGCTTTGCTCCTCTCTTTCATCTCTCCTAAAAGAAAGAAGTTTCGGTCCCTCTTTGACCTAACCTTTTTCTTTCTTCCCCAAGATCACCCTTGTAGAATATTTGCAGCTTTCGTAGGCAAATGGCTCGTCAAATCAAGTCGTAGAAACCTTTACCCACTCGAGGCCGTATATACATCCGCGACATTATAAAAGTAGAAATGGGGAAATGGGAAGGAAAAATCCCATTTACTCCTCATCCTCGTCAATGACCTTGTCAGAGAGGAGGTATCGGTCCACGCCCTTGACATCGTCTCTCTCGTGCTCAATGGCGAGCTTCTGGAGAGCAGTGATGACGTTCTCGACAATGGTGTCCTTCTTCTTGCGGTCCTTGCGGCCAAGGTCGTTGAGCGCAGGGATCTGGTTGAGGATGAAGTAGACAATGGCGATGACGATGGTGACACCAAAGGAGTACAGCCAGACAATGACGACGGTGACAATGTCGGTCCAGCCATCGTGGCGCTGGGTGGCCAGGTCGACGGGGTTGTCGATCTCAGGGGCACCAGACAGCCAGCCGAAGAGGGCGAAGAGAGTGGCCATGACATCGACACCGAAGATGGCGCCGACCAGCTGCCACGAAGGCCAGGTGCGGCCACCACGGGTGACGAAGATGAGCCAGTTCTCGGTGAGAGCGACCTCGAGGAAAAGAATCTCCTGGACAGAGCCAAAGTTCTGGATGATGCCGCCGTTGGGGAGGTACATGGTTCCACGCAGGACCCAGGTGCCGAGGGCGAGCAGGACACCGAGGACGACGGAGATGAGCCAGATCTTGGGCAGCTGCCACTCGACGGGGCGAGGCTCGTAGTGGGCATTGTCGTAGGCGACGGCGACGGTGGCCAAGTCAGCGAACAGGGCGAGGAAGACGATGAGGTCGACGCGGATGGTCTCGTTGATGATGATCATGGACAGCGTCAGGTAGATCTCGAGATGCAGACACAGGGCGATACGGTACTGGACGTAGGCCTTCATGCGCTGGAAGATCTGTCGGGACGTCTTGATGGCCAGGACGATGGTGGAGAGACCGGGGGCAAGGAAGACGATATCGGCGGCGGCCTGGGCAGCCTCGGTGGAACCCTCGACGGCAATACCGCAGTCGGCCTTCTTCAGAGAGGGAGCGTCGTTGACACCGTCACCAGTCATGGCAGTAAGGTGGCCACGCTGCTGCAGCATCTCGACGACACGGTACTTGTGCTCGGGGAAGACCTCGGCGAAACCATCGGCACGCTCGACAAAGTCGTGCTGGACGCTGCCGGCAAGACCACCGTGGATGAGCTTCTCGGAGTTGTAGACCTTGGTGCCGAGGGCAAGCATCTTGCACGTCTCCTTGGCGATGGCGATGGCGTCACCAGTGAGCATCTTGACGGGGACACCGAGCTGGGCAGCCTCGAGGATGGTCTGGGCGGTATCCTCACGAGGGGGGTCGAACATGGACAGGAGACCGAGCAGAACCCACTCCTCATCGTTCTTCTTATAGCAGACACCCAGAGATCGGAAACCACGGCGGGCAAACTCACGATCCTTCTCGCGGTAGACGGAGGCGAGCTCCTCGGGGGGGTTGGCGAGCTTGAGGATGGCCTTGGGGGCACCCTTGGCGCAGATGAACTTGTCCTTGCCGAGACGGCACTCAGCGGTAATTCGCTTGGAGACAGGGTCGAAGGGAGTGAACTTCTCGGTGACCCAGCCCTGCTGAAGGATCTCACGAGCCTTGGGGTAGCGCTTGAGGGTCAGGATGGTGACCTTGTCGATGGGGTCGAGAGTCTTGAGGTTGTGGGAAGAGGCAAGAGCGGCAACAGCCATCATCCAGTTGACGTCCTGGCCCTCGCAGACGAAGGGGTCGCGGATGGACAGCTTGTTGGCAGTGAGGGTACCGGTCTTGTCAGAGCAGAGGATATCGACACCAGCAAGCGACTCGATGGCAGTGAGCTTTTGAACAATGGCCTTCTGCTTGGCAAGGTAGGCGGCGCCGACAGCGAGGGTGGTGGTGGTGACGACGGGCAGACCGACAGGGACACCGACGATGAGCAGGACAAGGGCATAGTGAAGCAGGTTCTGGGAGCCGGGCTTGGCGATCTTGAGGTGGTGGAAGAAGCCGCCGATCCAGGCAATGAGAATCCAGAACATGACGAGGACGAGCAGGGTGGTACCGATGTTATTCATGACAGCCTTGAAGTGACCCTGGTCCTTGGCGCCCTGGACGAGATCAGCCGTCTTGCCGACGAAAGAGTCCTTGGCAGTAGCAGTGACGACGGCGTAGGCCTTTCCGCGCTTGCAGCCGGTGGTGTAGTAGGCAGTGTCTCCGATGTACTTGTCGACGGCCAGGGATTCACCAGTGATGGCGGACTGGTCGACGGCGACGAGGGGAGTGGCGCGGTGGTTGGCCAGGGGGCTCTCCTGGTTCTTCTCATCCTCCTCCTCGGGCTCGTCGTCGCTGCTGCCCAGCTTGCCCTCGGCACGGAGCTGCTTGAAGACCTCGAAGTCCTCAGGGCGGGTGTAGTCGCAGATGAGGAGAACGTCGGCGGCGACGGTGTCACCTTCTTGGACAATGAGCTGTGAAATAAGACTGTTAGCTTGCTGTTGCCGAAATCATTGACACGGGGCGGGTTAGTTGGCTGTCGACGTACAATATCACCGGGAACAATCTCGCGGGCCAGAATGTTCTGCTCCTGGCCATCACGAACAACGGTACAGCGCATGGCAATGTTGCCCTTGAGCGAGGCGACGATATCGGCGGCAGACTTCTCCTGGTAGAAGGCGACGAAGGCGTTGAGCAGCAGGATACCGCAGATGACACCGAAATCGATCCAGTCACCCAAACCGACGGCGAGCAGAGCAGCCACTTCCATGACTGTGATGGGGAAAGATGTGTTAGCTGCGATTGCTCATCCGAATGACCCAATTCTCATCTCTCATATCTCGAATTTCTTGATATGCTTGGGGAAAAATACTCACCATAAAGAATAGGACCAGTGAAAAAACCCAAGAACTTAGCAAACATGTTCTCCTTCTCGGAGCTCAGCTCGTTCCAGCCAGCCCATGAGCGACGCTCATCAACCTCGTTGATGCGGATACCGGTGCGAATGTCCGTCTCGAGCCAGGCCTCGGGCACGACCCTCTTGGCCGGCTGGGCATCGACAACGTCCGGGCCCGACGACTTCCAGAACTGCCACCACTTGGGGCGGCGCTTCTTGGAGTCGTCCTCGTCGCCCATGCGCGAGCCCTCGCGGTAGGTGCTGATGTATCGCTCGAGGGCGGCATACTCGGGCAGTTCCTGCTCCGGGGGGGGCGACCGTGCTGCCGGAGTGGTCTTCGCGACCATTGCCGGCCTCGAGGTCGCCCTCACCGTTGGCGTTGCCCTTGCGGCGGTGAAAAGCAGACATTGTTGGGAAGAGATTGCGCCCCTTCGAAGCAGCCCGCGGGAAAACTGACTGGCAACTGACAATGGGAAAGCACAGAAGAGACGCAAACAAGTCGCAACTGAGGAGGAAGGGAGGGAAAGAGAAAAACTTCAGTCCACCGAGGGTGGCCGGCCAGAGATATTTATTCCGGGCCAAACCTGCGCTCTCCACCCCTAGTCGAGGTCAATTCGGTCCAATGCCGTGGTTCCTAATTATTTTTTTTCCCTCTCTCTCGCGCGCGTGTTCGCTCAGTCTCTCTCTCCCAAGTCGCCTTTTTCGATGAGACGCCAGAAACTTGGTCTCCATCCATCCATCCTATCCCAATTCACGCCCCCCCGAACAGGCGCCGTCTGGTTCCTCCCGCCATGATGGCGACTTACACGCACGCCCCCCATCGGCCAGCGAAGACCGACGGCAGATTGTCGCCTGGGACCATACTGCTTCGAGGAAAGGTCGAGTCCACGGGCAAGAAAGAGACGGAATCGCGAGACCAGCCACCAGCAGCCCCATGTCCTCCAACCAAGGTAACTCCGTACTCTGTCCCCATCACCGTCCCATTACCCAGTAGGCCGAGTTATCCTATCCTCGCTAGGCCCCAAAGAAGCAAAGGCACCTGGCTTCTCTCGGTGGATACGAACGACTGCTGGCCAACCTGCTACTTGCTAGCAGAGAGCCTGGTCCAGGTCCCGGCGCAACCGAACCTGTCGAGCGGGATGCCGATATCCGATTTAACGCCCCTCCCCATCTCTTGGCCTTGGACGCCTCTGCTCCAGTCTAGGCCCCATCCAGCCAGAGCAGACAGACAGCCTGTGCGCCCGGAGAAGCTGGCACCGGCCTGAAGAAAAATAAATTGGAGAAGGCAAAAGAAAGAAAAGAAAAAAAAAAAACAGGGCCACCCCGTTATGCTGCTTCGGTCTTGGGAACGAAAGGTACTGTACATACAGTACATGCGGGTGGGCACGATGGGATGGAATATGGGGGACCCGCCAGCCCTGGACAGAGCAGAGAAGAGAGCGAATAACACACAGAGCCGAGCTTCACCATTTCATACATACAGAGGGCCAAAAGCTGAAGGATGTCCCGGGACAGCCGGCCGATTGAAGAGGGCCAGAAAATTCTACGAAGGAAATGCCGCATGTTAAACTCGCTGGAATGGGCTCGTTTTGGTGGCCATTATTACCCGCATCACGCACCGGTGCGATACTTTAATTTTGCAGGCGTGCCTGGACCGGTTGCATACAGAGCACGCCGGCTCTTCATTTCCCATACCTGTTATGTATTCTCTGAAAGCCGGAGCTGTGAGATCTTGTAGGTGTAGTCAAGCGCGCTCGCAGAGGGCAATCCCGGATACGACGTGACAGCGACGTCGGAGGCTATTGTTAGCCTTTCGTTGGTGAGCGGCAGCATACCAGAGGCCAGGACTATAGCCTTATTGAGCCTGATCTACGAAAGTGATAATTGCCATACTAATAATACCCTTCAACCACCGCGTGTGCTTTACATAGAGCATATCCGTACATGTAGGTACTTATCAAGTCCTGCACTTGGACTTGATGTAGTGAACCCATCCTTGCCTGCAGCAACAATACCTCGGATACATGTATGCAAAGGGCGCAGCCACGGAGATGCCATCACCAACACCCCAGGACCCCTACGCCAAAAACCCAGAACACCGTCACTCACACACCCCTCGGTGAATAAACGATGCATGATTGCCTCAGACGTCAGCCAGCAGCCTCATCGCCGTGTTTATCTCGCCTCTCCTTGTCCTCTCTCTCGCAATCCCATTCGCTGCTCGGTGCGTCCCGGGATCGCCTTTCCTTAAACCCCCATGGCAATGCCGGTAGATGCAAAAGTCAAGACGCTTAATCCGGGCGCTTTCTCTTATTCCCAACTTTTTGCCTCACCCTTCGGCCAACCCGCAAGGAGCGACGTCGAGGTCAAGGTGATGGAACGGAATGGAACACATCTGATTTAGCCCAGCTCGTCATGTTTCCGCTTCCAGTCCCATGAACATGACGATAATCCGCCCATCCATATCCAATGAATCGACACGACACGATACGACCAGTCATTCTCGCCGCGTTCCCACGGATTTTCCTGTGCCAATTTCGGCGCGAATATGCCTCTCTCTTCTCTTCCTGACACTCTCTCGTGTTATTACGCCCTCTAATCATTTTCTTCCTCGCTCTCTTTGGTCTTCTGCCTGGCAAGGCCCCACAAAACGACGTCATCTGGCCATGTGCACTAAAACGTGCTAGAGCCACACCCCTTTCCCGAGTTGGGCCTAGCGCCGCTGCCCCGCAAACTTGGCGGCTTCGCTGCATTTTTCTAGCGCTTCCATGAGACCACAAAAAGTCTCGGCTTGGCGATTTGGCGATATTCGCGGCTGACGCGAGGACAAGAAGCAACAGCCTGCCATTGATCATGAAACAATGGCCAGAGGACGAGATTTCATGCATGGAGCGAGTCTCTGGGACTTCCTGCTAGCAATCAGCGTCCTTCAGGGCGCCAGTCCACCCGCCCAGTTGCGCAGTTCCAGCCCTGCGTCTAGCTCACGCGACGGGGCTGAACGAGAGAGCCACGCATTAAATCGAAAAAAAGAAAGGGAACACTCGGACGGTACAGATGCTCAAGGGCAAGTACATGCATGGGGACTTGTACCTTTTCTTTGCCAGGGCGTGCGCGCTTTTAGCCATTGGCCGCCCTGCACTGATATGGAGACTGCAAGTAGAGAGTACGGCCGTGTAAGCCGAGCAACAGCGAAGAGACTCGTGTACAGAGAACCGGCAAACGCTCGCCGCTCGGTACGTACCTGCCGATCGGCACGGTCGCAATTTTGCTCCGGTAGCCGCCGGCTGGCCGCTGATTCCGCCATAGCCGTTGGTTTGCGCGATGCCTGAGCCGTCGTACCCGCACCACTTACACCGTACGTCCATGGTCCCTACAGATAGATACATAGGGTAGTAGTACTACAAGATGCAGACACCGATATTACGGAGAGCAGCGCATGCATCATAATACCGTACCTGTCCTCGTACCCTTGAACGGGGAGCCCTCCTTACGGCTAGGACATCAGCTGTGCTGTACTAAGGATGCAGGCTACGGCAGCTGCACAAAAGTAAACATAATCGCTCTTGGCCCCCCCGGCCGGGGCGTCCGATGTAAGTGTGTGAGTATTGCCAGCTGCAGTAAGGTGAACGAGCCAAGAGGAGCAACCATACATACGGATCAAGAAGAAGAAGAAGAGTAAGAAGAAGAAGATCAGCTCAACGGGATCGCCTACTATCAAACAGCTTTGATGCCGGCAATTCGCGCGGTAGCAAGTCGGCAGCTCCCGTAGCAAGCTACCCCTCCGACCCCCAAAAAGCTCCAGTCCAAAACAAGCAGATACTACTATCACTACCACGACAACCAAAGACCAGCCTCGATGCCGCCGTTGATACGAGAGCACGCTCCCCCCTCCTATCACGACGTCTCCAACCACGGCCCGCGCGTCCAGCTGCCCATTGGCGAGCTCTTGTCGCTGGCCCTCGACGGCCGCTGCGTCTACTCGGCCACCAACCCGTCGCTCGTCTACTACGAGCTCAGCGCCGCCCCCCTGCAGGCCACGTCGCTCATCTACGTCGTGAAAAAGGTCAAGTACCGCCTCGTGCCGGGCAGCGGCGACTCGAGCGCCCGGCTGCGCACCCGCCAGGATGACATCTACCTCTTCCGCGATGCCTACGTCAAGCTGTACGCGCCGGCGCCGCGGCGCGTCGTCATCGACGGCCGGGCCAGCGACGCCCGGTGCTATCGCGAGGTCAAGATGGCGCCGGGCTTGATGGGATGGTCGGCGTGCTCTGCGCCGGGGCACTTTTCGGCCAGGACGGGGCTGGCTGATCGCTGGCGGCATCAGCACCAGGTGATTTGGAAGGACGACAGCGGCCGCATCGTTGCCATGGAGGATGCTGCGGCTGCGCCCCCGGCGGTATCTGCATCGGCCTCGGACACGGACAGCGCTGCGGCAGCAACAACAACAACAACAACAACAACAACAGCAGCAGCAGCGGCGGCGGCGGCGGCTTCCGTGCCGTGCTTGAAGCTGCTGCGCATGCTGGACGAAAAGGACCTGGATCTACTGGTGACATGCTGGACGGCTCGTCTGTGGAAGCAGGCGCAAAAGTCGCTCGGCAGCTCTCCTCCCATAGGGCGCTCTAGAGGTATATCACAATCGAACTCCTTCTATCAGCCTCTTTTTTATGTTGACCTGCATTACCTGTGGCCTAATGCAACTTGCACGTCATCCAGTGAGATAATGTCACCCGCGCTAACAGAACTCGTTGGTAAACATCAGTCAAGCGATTCGCAGCTCGATTCCTCCGCCTGCGCTACATGACCAATTTAGTCTCTTCCAAATCTACCCCGACACGACGCCTCGAGGCATGACCAGCAAGACACAAGCTCTCATACATGATGGCGTATAAATTTTCAATTCTCTCTGTTTATATTTTCACAATTTCCGATAGATTTGACGGGCCATTGACGCACACCATTGCATACCCATACACCGTCTAGGCCACGCAGATCTCTTGCTGGATTCTCGATAGCCGAAAGTGAAGGGGCATGGAGGGGGGGCGTCTGCAAGCACCTTGGACGACAATCAACAATCGGGCCCAGGTCAATCGTGACGACTTCATCTACACGACCCGACGTTGGAACCTAGATAGAAGCTGGAAAGACAGGACAGTACATACAGCGTTCGAGCTCTGGTGCGCCTGGGAGGCTGTTTGCGTGTCCGCGTCGAGAATACCCAAGCCAAACGGACAAAAGCCGGGATGCTGCCGACTCGGGAAGCTGTCGCCACCACTGGGATACGCACTGGGACATCATCAAGACCATTCCATCACTTCTTGACGCCCTCAGGTCTCGGACTCAAGATCAAGAGCTCTCCATACAAGCCCCCTGGAGCCAGCAAGGAGAACAATGACAAGAGAATCGTTCCATCACGCACATCCTCCTCCATACCGCTTCCACAGCTTCCCCCGTCTCCCCCAAGCGAGCCCGTTCCTAGACAGGTATTCCCCAGATATAACGCAATCACCTGGCCTGCCGACAAGGCGAACCGACTGCTACCTACCCAGTCGGGCATCGTACCTCTACTTCCACGACACAGGAGAAACAGAGCTTACAGACAAGTATCTACCCGTAACAGCGCAATCGGTCAAGGGTCAGGGTGGGGAGGGGGGTGTGTCTCTTGGGGCTGAAGCTAGACCAGGATCCATCAGATCGGCCGGTTCAATCTAGTGCCGACCGCGGCTTTTTCTGATGGCGGCAGGGGACATCAATTGGCTGGCCTGAGCCTGGTCCTGGTCCTGGTCCTGGCCCTGGGATTCGCTCTCACATCGCCGAGGAAGACAAGGCAAATCATCTTGCGTATTATGCGCGAATTGATGGGTCAGCTGCAGACAAAGTCCATGGAGATTTCTCGCGCCTCTGCGGCCCTGCGCCTTTGGTACCCATCTTCAGGAGTTTTCCGATTAAAGCCGCGGCGTATTAGTATGATGAAGACGTCGAAAAAGGCAACTTTGGTAGTGCCCCAATAAGACGGTGAAACGGCAATCCGGCGACGGTAAATGGAAACGTGAAAGAAAAAGGGGGATGACAACACATCTGCTGATGGACACTATCACTATCGTAGCCCCCCTTTCGGCATCAAGCAGCTCACAGCATCGTTCTAATACTGATTCAATACGAAAGTGCTATGATACGATCCGGTAACGATACAGCTCTCACCAGAGCCAGCACACAACAACTTCCACGGACAAAGACAAACCGCTCCATCCCCCACAGCCCGTCAGAGCCGCGCTAGGATCCCCCTAAGGGCCGACAGGAACATCCGTACGTTAGTATGAAATAAAGGAGGTGCTACCTTAGATAACCTATACACCCTAGTCTAACATAACCTATACTCCACTTTTCTAAATTTTTTACTATATTAAAAAACCTTATATAACCTATACTTCTTATAATTTAATTAGCTAAAATTTTTAAAAAGTAAAGCATAGGTTATATTAACTTTTATATTAAAGTTAAATACCTTTTTAATATATTAACTATTTATCCCTTCTTTCTTTAATATATAACCTTTAGTATTAATAACTTTTATAGCGCTATAATATTTTAATATATTTTTAATATATTCTTAACTTATTTTATATATATTATTATACTATATATATTAATTATATTAAAGCAGTATAATATTTATATTTATTATAAGGCTAAATAATTAGCTAGTAGTAATAAAGCTAGTAGTATATATTAAAAAGGACTAGTATTATTTAAATATAAGGTAAAATTTATTAATATATTTATAATATATTTATAATATATTATAAAAAGCTAATATATTTATACTTTAAAAAACTAGTAAAATTATCCTCTTATTTAAAAAAGTGTTTTATTATATACCTATAAGTAGTAAAAACCTTTATTTTAATATAAGGTATTACTTATAACCTATATATATTAATAATATATTAATATTATATTATTAATATATTACTTAAAATTAACCTTTTTTATATATTTTAAACCTTAAAAATTATATTATTTATAGCTATTATAGTATTTTTAAAAAAGTATAAAAAAAGACTGCTAATAACTAAAAAGTACTAAATATTATAAGTATTATTAACCTTTTATTAATATATTTAAAATATATTATTAATATATTATAAAGTACTATTATAATATAATAAGGGCCTTTAATAATAATAAAGGTTTTATACCCTTACTTATAATACTTATAAAAATACTACTTAGCTATAATATTTTATAATGCCTAAGCTTTAATATTAATAATTTAAACCTCCTTTTTTATAAAAGCAGTAGTAAAGGCTATACTTAAGGTAAGGTATTTTTTATTAATATATTACTAATATATTATATTTTATTACTAATATATTTACTTCTTAAATAAACTATTATACTATAAAAAAGAATACTAGCCTTAATACTAAGGCTAAGTATAAATATTATTAAGGCTAGTTAAATAGTAGTAAGTAAATAAGGCTAATAAATTAATAATATATTATAAATTAAATACTAATATATTACTTTAATATATTTACTTAAGTTTATAATATATACCTATATTATTTAAAAGTACTTTTAGCAGCTAGCTTAAAATATCTTAATTAATATATTTAATAATAAAAAAAGTAAGAAGGTAAAGGAAGATAAAAAAAAGGTTATAAAAAAGTAATTTATTATTAATAAATTATAAATATATTATAATTTAGTACTAAAGTTATATTTTATAAAGCTAATATTAATTTAGTAAATACTTTTTTAATGCTTTTTAAATATATTATTATATTAAAAGTTTATATATTTATATAAAGACTATATATAATAATAAAAAATATTTATAAAACTATAATATATAAATAATATATTTAGTATATATTATAAACTATTACCTTATATATATAATATTTATATTAAAAGTATAAATATATATATTAAGAATATATTATAAATATATTATAAAGAACTATAAAGTTTTTATAAGTATTATATACCTAATATATTACTTATATATTATAATTACCTTATAAATTATTACCTTATCTTATTATTTTAAGGGCTATTTAATACTCTAGCTTTTAAACCTTTAGTATTAGAATATTTTATTAAAGTTATAGGTTAAGATCCTTTTTTTATAAAGCTAAATAACTATATAATTATTAGCTTTAGTTATAATATATTTATAATAGGTATATAATATATTACTTTCTTTTTATATTTAGTATACTTAATAAGGTTAATTATAAGCAGGCAGGGATAGCTAATAATAATAAAAATAAGAACTTAAGCTTATTAATACTTATTAAAGGTATAATTATAATCTCTTCTTACTTTAGTATAGTAAAATACTTTTATATATATTACTAGCCTATAATATATTAATAATATATTATTAACTTATTATAAATATATTATAAATATATATACTTTTATTAATTAGTATTTTTAAATTAGCCTTATAAGGATATATTATAATATAATATATAAATACTATAAAAGGTTATAATCTTACTTATATAAAGCTTACTAAAATCTTATTATATATTCTTATAATAATATATTAATAATATATTATAAAGGTATTATTAAAATAAGTAAAAGGCTATATAAACTTACTTTTAAATTATTATTATTAATATTATATAATAGCTACTTATATTATAAAAAGCCTTATAAAAGACTTTTATATAGTTAGTATAACTTTTATAAGTATTTTATTATTTTTTAATTATATTAAAAAAGGTAAAGCATAGCCTGCTTATAATAATAACTTAGGCTTTATTATTAACTTATTCCTTAAGTTTTAAGTAAGTTATAAAAAATTAATAAAGTATTACTAATATATTATTAATATATTTTAATAAAAAGTACTAACCTGCTTTAATTTACTTAAAAAAGCTATATAATTATAAGTAGTTATATATTTTTAGTAAGCCTTGTATAATATATTAAAATAAGCGAATACCCCTCTTTTTATTTATGTAATCTTATATATTATAGTTTTTGAAAAGAAATTTATATAGTAATAATATATTTCAATATTATTATAATGTAATTATTCCTCGTTAATACTTAGATAAGGGAGTCCTCTAGAGTTGACCGACAGAAGACAGCTGACATTGCAATCTTTGACTTCTTAGT